>NC_056746.1:1112587246-1112742211 GCF_019279795.1 Protopterus annectens | reverse complement strand
CCCCAGGTGCCCCCGGTGGCATAGTGCCACCGGAGGAGGGTCCAGACTGGGCACTAGTGCCAGGTGCACTCGCCAGCTGAGGTGGAAGAGGTGGATCCGCTGGAACCCGCCTTCCCTGTCGTTCTATGTTTTGCATTATGTCATGACAGTTTGGGTTAGTAACATACAATACCATTCGCAATTAGTTGTAACAGCATGCATTAGTATTCCCATTAACCAAACACCCAGATATTCACACCATTGAACAGCGAGCATAACACATGCATAATTTGAACAGCAATACACAGTCCAACAACATGCAGGGTTGATTGATGGCAACAGGCCATCAGGTTTGGATGTATGAACAGGGCAGATGCATCAACGGATATGCAAATATTTATGACCCATCAGGACATATGTCCAGGGGTGTTAATTGTGATTGCACATACCAATTTCACGTGGAATAGATTATATGTGGTTATAGGGTGGGGTGAAGAAAATATTATTAACACCTTCAAATACCAATACATATGCTGTACATTTCTAATAGCTACAGATATATACACACTACTGTTCTAACTACAGTTTCCTATATGATAACTACTTCACTTTGGTGATAGGACTGTTACTGCTACATCAATATACATTTTATTGTTATTCATACATGTTCATATCTGGCTTTGTTCAGCTACATCATCCTGCTACATTTGCTTTATATAGTTATAGACAACTGTGGATGTTTGATATTTCAGACAATCATACTATCTGCATATTGCAGACTGAGAGCAACATATCCAGATTTTGGGATACACATTGCAGCTGCAGCAACACTTTGGACACATTTCGCAGTTTGGTTCTACTTGTCACATTCATTTCATTCTGCACTGACTGCAGTATACTTTATTCAGGGGTTATTACTACTTTATTGGTGGATTCATAACTCTTTCTCACACTCTCTCACTTGTTTTCATTTTACTATTTAGGATGGTACTTACTTCTAGGCTTTATTGACATGTTTTACCTGTAGTTATTACAATCATTTCCAGCAGTCTCACTTCTGTCATGTTTCAGTATTTCAACAGGGATATATTTCACACATGTGATTTGCTCATCTTCTGCAGCTGTACTTTTCAGCCTGCTGCAGGTTGTGTACTATTATATTACAGGTGGGGCATCTTTATTTCAGACTTTATTTCAGACATTTTCATTTTTCTGTTTGGATTACAGACTGCAACACACTTTTGTAATCAAGCAATACTTGCAAACACTTTTACACTGTTACTTGCACATTTTATTACTTAGTGACTACACTGCACTCTTTTGCTAACTGTCATACTTTGATAATTCTTTACAGTTACTGGGAGTGGATTACTGAACTGCCTGGTGGCGCAACCGCACCAGCCTATCGCCATAGGCTCTGCGGTTTGCAGAACAGACACCTGCAGCTGTAATATAAATGAAGTAATATTGGAATACACATCTCCATAATATCAGCTAATTTAATTTCTTACATACATAATTAAATGTAACTTACTCAGTAGTGGAGCATTGGGCATTTGCCAGGCCTCCTGTATCCAAAGGTTCAACTGGTCCTGCTTGCGTCTCTTCAGGTCTGCATGGTGGTGACGGACCTGCTCACCAGTCCTTGGAATCCCTGTGGCACTGGCGAGATCATGAGCCAACCAGTCCCACGCCTCAGCCCTATATGCACCCCACAGGACCTGTCCCTGCATGAGTTGGGCCTCATGATTGTGGACAAGGAGCCAAACCATGTATCTGGACTCCTCAACGCCCCACCTCTGTGCTCAAAAGCAACTACCCTCACCTACACCTGACATTCTGGTTGCAAGTCAGTTCTACAATCATTTATGCTGTGTATTCTCGCCTATGGGGCTTATATACGCCGTTTTTCCCGCACTTATCTGTGATTTGGCCATTTTGGAATTGTATCCACTTCATAGAACCTGCTTTGTCATGCTCCACTTTCTATTCATTCCTATATATTTGCTATTACTGCATTTCTGAGAACAGCTGTTGTGGCTTAATGGTTCAGTACCTTGATTATGGTGCATGGTATCTTGGGTTCAAACCTGGCTACTGCTTTTTATATTTTATGACTGTCTAGACAGGCTAGGGGGTGTGTCTGTGTAAAGGCAGTTTTGTTACAGCTTGCTCAACGTTGCCTGTCGGTTAGCTTGTTAGCACGGTGCACAGCTCCGCGCAAACGGGGTGCGCTGATTTCCACCTCATTTGGCTGTCAGCACGCATATTACGCTCAGCTCAGCTAGGGTCGCACAGTTTCAGCGTGTCAAACCACTGCTCAGCTACGGGCACTCGTTTTGCACCTGTGAAACTACTGCTCAGCTACGGGCACTCATTTTGCACCTGTTAAACCACTGCTCAGCTATGGGCACTCATTTTGCACCTGTTAAACCACTGCTCACCTACGGGCAGATGCACTCACCTTGTTAAACTGTAGCTCAGCTATAGGCACATCTGGCATTTTCTGTTGTTTTGTTACCTCACATTCTTCAAAATAAATGGACTATTTCATTACATTTTACATAAAATGTGATTTTATATGTGTACATATTTGTCAGGGACTTGTTTCGTGCTTATTTTACTAAAAATAAAATTGATGTTGTGGGGGCTCGAACCATGGATGCCTGCTCTTCAGCCGACGTCTCTACCGCTACGCTATTGCTTTTTGGCTTACTTTGCATATTTAGTTCTTATATGCTTTCCCACTGACTGCTAACTGTGGATGCGCTATGGTCACGTCCGCGCAAACGAGCGCACTCATAGGCAAACATCTTTACGATTTAAAAAAAATATATAACATGTTAATTTATATATTTTCTGTTCGTAGTCTGTGGGGGCATGTGTTGTGTTGTGTTTATTCACATTTCCATGGACTCTGTCATGGGTGTTTACTTTGGGCACTTTTACTATTCTGGGGGCATGTCCGCTTGCAGGGCTCGGCCTACGGACACGCCCCCTACTGTCTTACATGGACCGTGTTAGCCTTAGGTGTGATTCAGCATTCTCTCATGAATAGGTAGAGCATGTTGACATCACTCTGTTTAACTGCAGCCTCCGTGTAAGAGTTATAACTCTTACACGGAGGCTTCGTGAATCCTGCCCTAGATGTCTGTGCTGCAGAACTCCATTGCATTTCTTGTTTTATAATGCATATGCTTTTGGCAGCCATGCTGTTAAGCACAATCATTTATAGCCCCTTTTCTGTCAGTCTGTTACTCCCACTTTCACGTATCCTACTGTGTTTGCCAATGTGCTGTTTTGTGGTCTTCTGTTGTGCCATTAATTCTTTTTCAGCCATTTAGACCCAATTCTGCTACTTTCTGCAAAAGGACTGTGACAATGAATGCCTGCAGTGTGGTTTATTCTTGTGTTTATTACGCTTTACTGCTTCAAATTAACAATGCTTTCTTTGCTATAATACAATATTCATTGCCAACACATTTTACCTTATTAGTGTACTGCACTATATTCTACTGAATGTGATCCTAATTTATTACTGTGTAACATTATATTTTATTCCCTGGTACACCTTGTTTGTTCTAAAATTCTGTATTCTACTCCTTATGAATTGTCAATGCCTATCTTACTGAATGACTTGCTGCCATCCATATTTTCTACTCCCTAGGCACCCTCTGCAGTCCAAGACACTAGAAAACCTATTTAATATGTACACCTTCTGTGTACATGCAATATAATATTGTCATCTATTGTCACACCTCATTTGTATTGCTTGCTATAAAACAATGTATTTTATGACATGTACTTTGCAAACAGCTAATGAAATGAACCACACTTTTTGACTGTTACTGCTTACAGTTTACTGTATAACATGATTCTACAGCAGACATCCTTTGGCATCCTGATGCAGGGGAATGATTTAAAAGAACATAAGTATCACATAGTAATGTGTTTCATATATAATGGCTGTTACATGTATTCTTATCTATAGTGTGTTTGTAATTGTAGACAAGCCTGGAATGTGTCCACCAACAGAAGGAAAAATTGTTCTCTGCATAGAAAGGTGCCAAGATGACAGCGATTTTGGTGGCAAGTGAATATGCTGGGGCAATGGGTGTGGGCATTTGTGCAGGGATCCTGTTAGTTCCATTCAAGGTACAGTAAGCGCTACATGCAGCTGCTTCTTTACAGTAACAGGAACTGAGCAACTCATTTCAAGTGACATCATTCTGCCTTGTATTTTGTTAAATTAATGCTGAAAATGCAGTCGACAACACATACTTTTATGCACAGACAGATACACACATATACAGATTCACACAGGCGTATGTATGTATGTGCACACACACACACACACACACACACACACACACACACACACACACACACACACACACACACACACACACACACACACACACACACACACACACACACACACACACGCACATGCGCACACACACACACACACACACACACATATATAAATATATATATATATATATATATATATATATATATATATATATATATATCTATATATATATATATATATATATATATATATATATATATATAGATAGTTAGTATACTTTTTGTTTATGTCTAGCACAATCTACTTGGGATGTGAGACATTCCTGACCATCAAAAGCAAATAAATAAATCACATAATGAATCATATTATGTCTCCATCATGAAACATACATTACTTATTGTGTGAAATTCATTACAAATATCAGAAAGAACAAAATGTATTAAGAGATCTCACCTTTCGTCATCTCTCCCTGTTTGCTTGGCAAAGGATAAATGTTTTCTGTGCAGAAATGTGTGCCAATATCTTCTGTACTTTATGGTTTTCTAATGTCTTTATGATTCTGTGATGTGAAATGTTGCACACCTTACATGTTGTGTCTTTGCTGGCTGGCAGAATAAATAGCTTATTAAATGATTAACATTATTTCTTTCTTCATTTAACATTTGCTAACTTGGTAGGTGAAATGGCCCTTGTACCCTTCTCATCCATGGCGTGGACCAAGTGTGGTTTATCAGATACAGCTAGAACAGAGTATTTCTGTATTCTAGATACACAGCTTTTTTTTTTATTTGCATTTAATTAATCTTCATATGTATAATAATAATATAAATGAAGACATTTTACATCTGAAGTACGGCAATAAGAATATACATCTAAACATGCTGGTGACAAGTTTACACACAAAGAAGGAGTACCTCTAAATGGACATATGCACAAGTGCTCATATACACTATTAAGAGGATGTGCAACCAAAAACAGTTGATGATAAAATCTGTCATGTTTAATCTATATGAAAGGCATAACAGAGTTTAATAATATTAGTATTTGTAGTAGTATTAGTAGCAGCAGGATAATAGGAATGTTTCTTTTATTTCTGAAATACTTCTGAGCACATTGTCAATGCTGTCACATTCCCAACCTCCATAATCTCCCCTGTTACTTATGTCCATTGTTTGTTTAATATTACAGTTTATGTTCCTGTTGTCTTCACTTCAAACTATCAGGCCTTATTTTCCAACTGTTTAACATTAGTTTGTTTTCTGTAATGCACTTGTGTTGTACTATGGAGTTAGTACAGCTTTATATATATTCCATCCCAGACTCTGTCTGTAACAGAGCAACTGCAGTCATGATTGAAAAACATTTATTGTTCAACTGTATGGATATCAATATCTGTACTGGGATATTTTGAGTGCACCGGAGAGTGTAGTAAAGCTGGATACAGCATTAGGAAGGACATTTTCTGCAGAAATGGGTTAATAGGGGAGAAAGGGCAAGGGGAATACAAAATAACAGGGACAGAAAAGTTGAAGGTAAAGTGGATGAGAGAGGAAAGGAAATATAAATGTCAGTGAATTCAGATGGGATGGAGTTATTTGGAGAGAACAGTTTAAGTGAGTGGAATGATTGCGAAGGTAAGAGAAAGGAAGACAGCAGCAATATGTTAGGACATAGCAGAATGAAGCATTGCAGGGAGGCTTGAAGAAGGAAGAAACAAGTCAAAGAGGAGATGAAAGCATGGCAAGACAAGACAGCTTACAGCAGACAGGGATAGTGATTCATGGAAGAGCATGGGCCACGAGAGTGATTGCATTTTAGGGAAAAAGAGCAATACATTGGCAATTTAATGCAGAGGACTAAGCCTAAAAGTTTGTAACAAGTTTTATTCTATTGTCCTGGCTTTGATTAAGTCAATGTCATCCACCATTTGCATGCCTATGATTAATTCACTTAGACAGCATTCCTAGGTCACACCTGTGTAACAAATAATTTAAAGAATCCGCATGACACAAGGATTATGTGGGAGTGGCAAATACCATTACTGAGGTGGGGAGGGTGCTAGATAATATTAAAACAGTGGAAAATGCTGTTTATAGTGGCAAGATTACTGCAGATTACCCCAAAAAGTGGTATTAGTGGGTAATGATTTTATTCATGGAAAACATGGAGAGATTAAGGGTAAATGTAGGAGTTTAATGCACCAACATTAAATAAGAGATGGGTCGTGAGAGACACAGTGGTACTGCAAGGAAGGGAAGAGAGATAATACACTTACTGAGACATGTAAGTACTGATACTTTGTCAAAGGCAGCCACAGAAGGAGCATTTACAAGGATTAAAGTTCTTGAGGAAGGACCAGTGTAAGGTGTTAATTAAGGGGTGGTAACTTTAAATAGAGTTGGAAAATGGTGGGGACAGAGAGGTGATAAAGTAAAAGTTATTTATCGGTAGGCATATGAATGTTGCAGAATAAGGGAATAAGGATGTGAGAGTGGGAAGGTGTAAGTAAGAGAAATGTGGTGTAGGTTAGAAAGTAATGTACAATGCAAGAAGTCTGGGAAAGGAAGTGAGGGAATTATATGCAGATTATTGGGTTGGGCTGACGAACGAGCAACAGAATCTTGGGCAAATGTGGTGAAAGGCTAGTACATGTAAGTGCTGGAGTTTATGTTTTCTGATATGATAGAATGTGTAAGAATGGGGAGCGTGGAGTATGAGAAGAGCACTTAAAGTATAATATGGATAATTAGCGAGATGGGGAAGTGGGAAAAGGGGGTGTAATTGATGTTAGCTATCTAGTAGTCAGATTGGAGGGTATGAGAGAAAGAGGTTACAGAGGGATGGATACTATTTACAGACCATCAGATGTTAATGTACTTGATGATGCATTGATTAAAGGATGAATATGTAAACATAAATAAGTAAAGAGTGTGGCCATAATTAGTAATTTCATTTTTCATATCCTGAATGGAATGACTGTATGTTAAGGGTGGCAGAGGAAAACACTTCAGTTATGATAATTCAACCTAAGGTTTTAATACTTCCAGTTCAGAAGCAAAGTAGGAAGGATAGCTCTTTGTATAACAGAACAGATAGGACTTTTGGAGATGAAAGTGCCTCTGAACGACGTTGATCACACTATAGGCTTATACATAATTACGGCAGTTCTAAAAGGAGGAGAAACATTGCTTTGGGTTTAGGTCTGTTTCCCATTTGTTATCAAAAATATCTGGAGTGCAATGTGAAAACAGGACAGATTTACTTAGTGTAATGTGATGTTTCATTTAACATGCATAGTTTACTGCACTGCTTATGGGAAAATTAAATATTAGGACAGGTGTCATTTATTCCTCTGTGGTTTAAGCCACTGTGCCTGACAATCATCAGTTAATTTTTTCCAGCTGTGAACTACAATGGAAATATAAGGATAGATGTAAACTATAGGATAGCTCTTCTCATATTGTTTAGCTTTTTTACACTCTTTGCCTCCACTACGTGTTGATCATCAATCGTCTCGTGACCCATAAGCCAGTTTGCTGCCCATCACCAGGGAGAAGAATGACAGGGAGGAGGAATTGTGTTTCAGGTAGCCATCGGTGTGGTTTCATGGTTTCCACTTAAGCAAAGCCAAAGGAGGACATGAAATGTGCTCTCCCACTGATTAATTTCATTTTTCAGTCAAGTCTTTTTTTACCATAGATGAAGTATGTATCTACATAATATGTGGTAATTATGCCTTTGTATTGCATTTAACATCAAATCAGTAATAACTGAGATCTGTCTTGTGTTGAATGGGGGCATACTTTGAACTCTTTAACTAAGAGTTAAAGATTTGTAAAGTCTATGCTTGACTTTTGTTAGCTACAAACAGTCATGGAAAGTTTCCCTGTTTCCAGTACCAGTAATGTTTAATAACTTACTTTAGAAAAGAGATGTGATTTTTTGCACTGCTCTTATATGCTTCCATGCTCATTAACTTACTCGCTCATTGTTCTTAGCTTTCTTGGCTGATATGATAAGTTGGGTAAGAATGGACAATAAGTCAGTGTTCGTGAACAGATTGATACAGTTCCAAATCCTTCTCTAGCGTAACCTTTTCATACTTGCACTTGCTACCTGAAATATAAGGTGCCACTGAATGCTGATGAGTGTCACTGTAGCCTTCAGTACAAAGAAACTCTTAAGTGTGGATACAGGGAATATATATATTAACTGTAAAATGATGGTAAATCACAGTCTTCTCCCTTTTCTGAATCACAGCAGTCTTGTAGTCGGTACATATAATGATTGGCTAGCAGATTGCTGAGCCCCATGTTGGGTTTGCCTCCCTGCAAAAATGCTTAAAATGAATAGCAGCAAGAAGCAGAAGTGACTGTTATTTCATGGCCTTCAGTTTGATTTAAGAAGTGTTGGGACTGCAGTATCAGGCCCTACATAACTGACAGGGACCCTGAAGTGAACACAGCCATGCATTCTTCCTGATGAATCACATTTCACAATGCATGACTGTGATTATCTAGCTACTAGTAACTCTTACTCCTGAATTATATTATATACAACAGCTGGTACGGGTGATTTTCTTACCCAGGTTTCTAGAAAGGGAGTGTCTCATTCACAGAGTTCAGCTAAGAGAGGAATCCTATTCAACATTCAAAAAGGAGTCTTTGGGTATAGTTTGGGCTATACAAAAGATTACCACCTACATGGATGGTAGAAAATTCACTGCATTTACAAATAACAATCCTTTTGGCTTTACAGGCACAGTGGTTAAAATACTGAGATACACAGATGGAGCTTTGATTACAGTTCTGCAACATTACAATCCAGGATAGGAATGGTACTAGTAATACAAATGCAGGCAGTGTGTCAAGACAAGTGACTTGATAGTGTTCCAAAGGGATGCACAAACCACCTAAATAATTCAATGTGAAAGTGGAGGCAAGAAAAGGAAGAAGGGTGTAAGACTTTCAAAAACAGGGGGTCATTAAGTTACTTTTAAGACAGGCAAACAATTTTAAACAAGTGCAAAAATGAGGGCTAAAAGGGGGACTCATGGAAACCAATTCATTTGAGATTGAAGGACAGAATGGGTAAATAAATGAAGACTTTTTATATGGAAAGAGCAACCCCATCACCATGCAGAGCAGTTTTGTCTCTTACTGACTCAACTAAAATAACTAAATCTGAGATAAAGAACCCTTGAGGCAGCTGCCCATGTGACCTTTCAGTTTTGAACAAATAAGCTGTGAAGAATCAGTCAACAACAGATTATATGGCACCATTGAGACTGGTCTATTGAAGAAGCAAATAAGTAAAATGGAAAGACTGAATGTGGGAAAGGTGATGGGAGCAAAGTGACCCAATAATATTTAAAGAAGTGAGAACAGTGATGGTATCCATATTTACAGGCATCTTTCATAAATCCTTAGAAATGCATAAAGTGTATAAGGAGGCTGGTGTAGTATATATATATACGTATATATATCTATATATATATATATATATATATATATATATATATATATATATATATATATATATATATATATATATATATATATATATATATAGATATATGGGTTTACTGCTTTACATCGAAAATACACTTCTTCAGAATAAAGCAGTAGACCCTACACTTCAGCCAAAGTCCACTTAAACAAAAGTGCACTTTCGCTGAAGTCTAGTTCCCAGGCTACACACAAAAAAAACACTCAAACATGTTTTTGCTAGGGGGGGCAAGCTCCCCTGCACCCCCTTACTTAAATATACTAACTCCGAGATCGCACTGCAGTGGGGAAATTAGGGAATATTCCCATTCCTCACTGTAGTGTGACTGCTGAAGCCAATGGTCAAAGCTTCAGTACTTCGAACAAGTGGACTCGGTAAAGTGGGTTTCGAAGTAGTGAAACTTCAAACATATTGACGGATCCCATATATATATATATATATATATATATATATATATATATATATATATATGTATATAAATAAAATAAATAATACCACTGTAAGTTAAATGACTATGGAGAGCTTATTTATGGGACAGATGATACCGAACACTTTAATATGGCAGACAGGATAGTGACAAAGGGCATTAGATACAATAAGTATTCTATATTTATAAAGAGAATTTCTGCTTCATATACTGATAGAATTATTTAACCCTCTGTGGAAGCATTGGATGAGAAATAGGAAATGGGTATAATCATAGCTCTCAACCTTCCATCTCCAAAATGAGGAACACTCACCTTCGTAATGTGGAACAAATGGGCAAAATGTGGAACACATACTAATGGCTTACTAACAACTTCAACTAGGAAGGTCATAGGATGGTGAAAATATGCTGGTTTTACTTATAAAGAAGATCCTTTATTGAATTAATATGATTCATTTCTATTTACTATGGATTTCACTTAAAAAAATTCCTAACACTGAATGTGTGACAGACTCTTTCAATGTGGAACTTTGAGGAACTTTGAGGAACATGAACTTTTTAAGACCCCAAATGAGGTACGTTCCTCGTAATGAGGTACACTTGAGAGGTATGGGTATAATCTATTCTGATTTCCAGTTAGGTGTCTATATGTGAGTAATCTTTATAAGCTAGAAGTTAATTGTATAAATCTAAGGTGTCGCTCTCCTACTTTGGACACAATAGAAGAGTCTACATAGGTTCTGTTTAAGCAACTTTATTTTATACAAACACATCATGATAGAAGTTTACTGACTTTAACTTAAGTAACTTCACTCTCAAAATGGCACTAGAAATGGCATGTGCTTAACATTTATATGTGCACGCTCAGTCTTTGACGTACTTCTTAAAGACACAGCACACAGCACATGCACTCTGATCTACATAAGGTAAACTAAATGCTCACTCACTTTGGCAAGACTGACAGTAAAAGCCAGAGAAATGTGCTCAGAGTAGAGACGGGCACAAATAAAACTTCTTTTGGGCTGGGTGGAGTGGCCATTGTTATCAAATTAAGTGAATGATAACCCACTGTGATGATAAGATGCTCAAACATTAAATACATTTTTCTATTGAGGGTTTGCACCCCAACCACCCAAATATTCAATGTAATCAACTATGACATCATCCTAGAGAAATACACCTTTTGTAGCAATCACAGTTCTATCTCATTTTGGTAAACTATAGAAAATCTAATCCATTATTTGGCAATTCAGGCTTCATGCAGTGCTTGATAGACTGAATTCTTCTGATTGTGACAAATCTTCACATAGATCTGTTCTGAGATTAATTCAATACTTTTTCACTCATTGATAATTTACATTGTGAAGACTTATTTTGTCATAAAAAACTTATTTATAATTTATATTAAAATTTGAAAATAATTGACAGATAAGACATTTACTTGTTTCTTCTGAAACATTTATAGAAAATATCTACTTGAATTAAATGAAAACTGGTTACAGTTATATTCATTAGTATCTTTGTAAGCTAAAGTATTAGGAATTCCTTAAAATTGTTCACTCGCTACCTGAAACTAAATTGCAGGCATAGATATTACTTTGAAAAGCCACTCATTTATAATAAAACACTCCTTTATGCATGTTACTTTTTAGGAATTCCTTAGAGGCTTTTACATTTCCATAGCCTAAGAATCCCTGTCCTAAGCAAATTTTTGTGATTCATTCTCTCCACTGTGATTGTTGAAATATCTTTAATTCTTCATAAAGGATATTGCACTGTCCTTATGAGTGAATAAATGATGACTGAGCATCCCCCCAGACAGAAATAGCCATGCTTTACTAAAGTACTAAACCCATGGTTATGGTCCATTCACTACTGTTTAATTTAGACTGGGACTCACAGATTTCATTTATAATGCTGGCCCTATTATACAACACATTCTTCTTATCTTCATATATCACAGGTAAAGTAGTTTTTACACAGTAGAGACACTTTGTCCTCTGGTACAGTTCTTCAGAAACTATTTCAACTTCTTCAGTAACATATGCAAAACGAATTATTCATATTCTGACACAGAGGTCATAGTTAAACCACTGTCTTAAGTGTCATTTCTGTAGAGATTCTTATAATTTAGCATTCAGAATGATTTAGAGTATACATATCTGAATTGTTTCCTAACAAAATAATAAAATATATATTTTAGAATTCAAAGTGGAAACAAACACAAAATGCTGAGTGAGAGCAATTTTCCTTACTAAGATCTCTGTTGAATGGACTGCATTTTCATACTCTGCCTCAGAGTCATTTGAACCCCTGCCATAGAAATAACAGGCTTCCACATAAGGCTATAAGATCCATTTGATGATGCAAGTGAGAACATTTGTCTGACCTTTTGTTATTTCCCATATGCACCATTTTACACATAAATTTAATTTAATGAAATTGGTTTTTGACTTCTTTTCACCATTTTTTACATTTCCAAGTTAATACCGTCTATGTTAGTTTTGCTGAAACCATCACATTTCAGCCTTTGTATCATTTGTGTACATAACAATATACTTGTTTTTTAGGAGACGCACTGACATTCTGTTAGCAGTGCACACTCATTTGGGTAACAATGCACTCTCATTTGTGTAACAATACACTCACATTTGGGTAACAGTGCACTCACATTTTAGTAGCAATGCACTCTAATTTGAGTAAGAATGCACTTCCACCAGAGCACTCACATTTGGGTAACAGTCCACTCACATTTGGGTAACAGCGCACTCACATTTGGGCAACAATGTCCTCTCATTCTGGTAACAATGTATTCACATTTGGGCAACAATGCACTCTCATTCATGTAACAATGTACTCTGCTGCAGCCTTATCTAGCTATAAGGTGTCTTTGCTTCTAGATTAATTTATGTTGCTTTTTTAATGCCTGCTCAAGTGAGAAATATACCTTAGAAAGTGAATTTTCATACATTTTCACAATATACGTCACAGACTCTATCTTTCCGTATCTCTGCTCAGCTTCCTGAAGGAGACAGTGATTAACTAGCTAATCTATGTAGTTTTTCCATATATTTCAGAATATTTTTGTGTTTTATTCCTTTAATGGAACAAAGTATTCAGAAAACAATCTCTTTGAATGATTTTTGCATATAATTTAACTGGTGCTGCCAAAATGCCATTTATACATGTTGTTGTACTTTTACTTTAAAGCAATGCTGGCACTATTTTGCAATTTGGAATATTATTAAAGATTTAATTTACTTATATATTGTCAGAAGACATTGTCTAATCTTCCTTAGCGTCAAAATCATTAATATGCTCAACAAGCTCATCCAGTTTAAAACTGCATCAACATTCAATGTAGGTGTTTTGTGTTAAAATAAATTATTAAATAAGCATTTCCATACTCTGTGATATAAAATCTTTTTCTCTGACACACACATACACACACACACACACACATACACACACGCACACACGCACACACGCACAAAATGTTTTGATTCAAAACACTAATTACCTCGTTTTGTTATTCAGCGATAAATTACTTGTAATGCTTCTACAGATTTATCTGTGCTAATATGAGAAAATTACTTAATTTTCTATTTCATAAAACTTCAGTATGTTCATTTGTTTCAGCATACTGTCCCCTTTTTTAATGTTGAAGGTCACTGTATATTGAGTTGTGATGTTTGCCCATTAGTTAATATCTTTGATGGTCATCTTTTATTATTATTGCCTTGGTCCAGGCACACTCCTGTTTAGTGATCATACTGTATTATGTTTAACACTAGATGTCTGTGCTGCAGAACTCCATTGCATTTCTAGTTTTATAATGCATATGCTTTTGGCAGCCATGCTGTTAAGCACAATCATTTATAGCCCCTTTTCTGTCAGTCTGTTACTCCCACTTCCACGTATCCTACTGTGTTTGCCAATGTGCTCTTTTGTGGTCTTCTGTTGTACCATTAATTCTTTTTCAGCCATTAAGACCTAATTCTGCTACTTTCTGCAAACAAGACTGTGACAATGAATGCCTGCAGTGTGGTTTATTCTTGTGTTTATTACACTTTACTGCCTCAAATTAACAATGCTTTCTTTGCTATAATACAATATTCATTGCCAACACATTTTACCTGATTAGTGTACTGCACTATATTCTACTGAATGTGATCCTAATTTGTTACTGTGTAACATTATATTTTATTGCCTGGTACACCTTGTTTGTTCTAAAATTCTGTATTCTACTCCTTATGAATTGTCAATGCCTATCTTACTGAATGACTTGCTGCCATCCATATTTTCTACTCCCTAGGCACCCTCTGCAGTCCAATACAGTAGAAAACCTATTTAATACGTACACCTTCTGTGTACATGCAATATAATATTGTCATCTATTGTCACACCTCATTTGCATTGCTTGCTATAAAACAATGTATTTTATGACATGTACTTTGCAAACAGCTGATGAAATGAACCACACTTTTTGACTGTTACTGCTTACAGTTTACTGTATAACATGATTCTACAGCAGACATCCTTTGGCATCCTGATGCAGGGAATGATTTAAAAGAACATAAGTATCACATAGTAATGTGTTTCATATATAATGGCTGTTACATGTATTCTTATCTATAGTGTGTTTGTAATTGTAGACAAGCCTGGAATGTGTCTACCAACAGAAGGAAAATTTGTTCTCTGTGTAGAAAGGTGCCAAGATGACAGCGATTGTGGGGGCAAGTGAATATGCTGGAGCAATGGGTGTGGGCATTTGTGCAAAGATCCTGTTAGTTCCATTCAAAGTACGGTAAGCTCTACATGCAGCTGGTTCCTTGCAGTAACAGGAACTGAGCAACACATTTCAAGTGACATCATTCTGCCTTGTATTTTGTTAAATCAATGCTGAAAATGCAGTCGACAACACATACTTTTAAGCACAGACATATACACACATATACACATTCACACACAGGCGTGTGTATGTACGTGTGCGCACACACACACACAAACGCACACACACGCGCACACGCACACACACACACAAACACACACACACACACACACACACACACACACACACACACACACACACATATATATATATATATATATATATATATATATATATATATATATATATATATATATACTTTTTGTTTGTCTAGCACAATCTACTTGGGATGTGAAACATTCCTGAACATCAAAAGCAAATAAATAAATCACATAATAAATCATATTATGTATATATCATGAAACATACATTACTTATTGTGTGAAATTCATTACAAATATCAGAAAAAACAAAGGGCAGGATTCACGAAGCCTCCGTGCAAGAGTTACAAGGCTTACATGGAGGCTGCAGTAAAACGGTGTGACATCAGCATGTCATGCATATGCATGAGGGCATGCTGAATCACATCTAAGGCTTACACGGTCCGTGGAAGACAGTAGGGGGCGTGTCCGTAGGCCGAGCCCTGCAAACGGACATGCTCCCAGAAGAGTAAAAGTCCCGAAAGTAAACCCCCACGACAGAGCCCGTGTTAATGTGAATAAATACAACACAACACATGCCCCCACAGACTACGAACATAAAATGTACAAATGAACATCTTATAATTTTTTTTTAAATTGTAAAGATGTTTGCCCGTGAGTGCGCTCGTTTGCGCAGGTGTGCCCGTAGCTTAGCTACAGTTAGCAGTCAGTGGAAAAGCATATAAGAACTAAATACGCAATGTAAGCCAAGAAGCAATAGCGTAGCAGTAGAGACATCGGCTGAAGAGCAGGCAGTCATGGTTCGACCACCCCCCAACATCAATTTTTATTTTTAGTGAAATAAGCACGAAACAAATCCCTGACATATATGTACACATATAAAATTATATTTTATGTAAAATGTAATGAAATGGGCCATATATTTTGAAGAAATTTGAGGTAACAAAATAATAAAAAATGTCAGATGTGCCTATAGCTGAGCTACAGTTTAACAAGTTGAGTGCATCTGCCCGTAGATGAGCAGTGGTTTAACAGGTATAAAATGAGTGCCCGTAGGTGAGCAGTGGTTTAACAGGTGTAAAATGTGTGCCCGTAGGTGAGCAGTGGTTTGACAGGTGTAAAATGAGTGCCCGTAGGTGAGCAGCGGTTTAACACGCTGAAGCTGTGTGCCCATAGCTGAGCTGAGCTTAATATGCATGCTGACAGCCAAATGACGTGTAAACCAGCGTAACCCATTTGCGCGGAGCTGCACGCCGCGCCAATAAGATAACCGATGGGCAACGTTGAGCAAGCTGTAACAAAACTGCCTTTACACAGACACACCTCCTAGCCTGTGTAGACAGTCATAAAATATAAAAAGAAGTGGCCAGGTTCGAACCCAGGACACCATACACCATAGTCAAGGTACTGAACCACTAAGCCATGACAGTTGCACTTAGAAATGCAGTAATAACATATATATAGGAATGAATAGAAAGAGGAGCATGACAAAGCAGGTTTTGTGAAGCTGATACAATTCCAAAATGGCCAATCACAGATACGTGTGGGAAAATGGCATATATAAGCCCCATAGGTGGGAATACACAGCATAACCGATTGTAGAACCGACTTGCAGCCAGAATGTCAGGTGTAAGTGAGGGTAGTTGCTTTTGAGCACAGAGGTGGGGCGTTGAGGAGTCCAAATATATGGTTTGGCTCCTTGTCTACAATCATGAGGCCCAACTCATGCAGGGCCAGGTCCTGTGGGGAGTATATAGGGCTGAGGCATGGGACCGGTTGGCTCATGATCTCACCAGTGCCACAGGGATACCAAGGACTGGTGAGCAGGTCTGTCACCACCATGCGGACCCGAAGAGACGGAAGCAGGACCAACTGAACCGTTTGATCCAGGAGGCCCGGCAAATGCCCAATGCCGCACTACTGAATAAGTTACATGTAATTATTTACGTAAGAAATTAACCTAGCTGATATTATGGAGATGTGTATTCCAATATTACTTTATTTATATTACAGCTGCAGGTGTCCGTTCTGCGAACCATAGAGTCTATGGCGATAGGCTGGCACGGTTGCACCACCAGGCAGGTCAGTAATCCTCTCCCTGTAACTGTAAATAAATATATAAGTATGACAGTTAGCAAAAGAGTGCAGTGTAGTCAGTAATTAATAAAATGTGCAAGTAACAGTGTAAGAGGGTTTGCAAGTATTGCTTGATTACAAAAGTGTGATGCAGTCTGTAATCCAAACAGAAAAATGAAACAAGTCTGAAATAAAGATGTCCCACCTGTAATATAATAGTACATAACCTGCAGCAGGCTGAAAAGTACAGCTGCAGAAGCTGAGTAAAACATGTGTGAAATATATCCCTGTTGAAATACAGAAACATGACAGAAGTGAGACTGTTGGAAAGGATTGTTAGAACTACAGGTAAAACATGTCAATAAAGCCTAGAATTAAGTACCATCCTGAATTGTAAAAATAAAACAAGTGAGAGAGTGTGAGAAAGAGTTATGAATCCACCAATAAAGTAGTAATAACTCCTGAATAAAGTATACTGCAGTCAGTACAGAATGAAATGAATGTGACAAGCACAACCAAACAGTAACATGTGTTGAAAATGTTACTGCAGCTGGAATGTGTATCCCATAATCTGGATATGTTGCTCTCAGTCTGCAATATGCAGATAGTATGGTTGTCTGAAATACCAAACATCCACAGTTGTCTATAGCTATATAAAGCAAATGTAGCAGGATGATGTAGCTGAACAGAGACAGATATGAATGTGTCTGAATAAAAATGTAAATGTATATTGATGTAGCAGTAACATTCCTATCACCAACTTGAAGTAGTTATCACATAGGAAACTGTAGGCAGAACTGTAGTGTGTATATATCTGCAGCTATTAGAAATGTACAGCATATGTATTGGTATTTGAAGTTGTTAATTAAATTTTCTTCACCCTACCCTATAACCACATATAATCCATTCCACGTGAAATTGGTATGTGCAATCACAATTAACACCCCTGGACATTTGTCCTGTTGGTTCATACATATTTGCATGTACGTTGATGCATCCGCCCTGTTCATACATCCAAACCTGATGGCCTGTTGCCATCAATCAACCATGCATGTTGTTGGACTGTGTATTGCTGTTCAAAATATGCATGTGTTATGCTTGCTGTTCAATGGTTTGAATATCTGGTTAATGGGAATACTAATGCATGCTGTTACAACTAATTGTGAATGGTATTGTATGTTACTAACCCAAACTGTCATGACATAATGCAAAACATAGGACGACAGGGAAGGCGGGTTCCAGTGGACCCACCTCTACCTCCTCAGCTGGCGAGTGCACCTGGCAGTAGTGCCCAAGCCGGACACTCCTCCAGTGGCCCTGTGCCGCCTGCGGATGGAAGCGCTTCAGAGGATGGGGCTCATCCCCCCTCTGCAAGTGTGGCCGGAGGAGAACATCCACTCACCCTCCGTAGTGTCCGGACTGTGGTGTGTAGGGAGATCCGGGAAGCTGTTCTTGGGCTCCTACGCCAGCTTGAGGCACAGGTGGCACAACTAACGGGTGTGCCTGCTGCCTGGCCTACACAGCCCCCAGCACAGCCCCATCCTGGGCCATGAAGGCACAGTGGCAACTGCCCATGGGTGGGGATATCAGTTCCACTGTTGCCATCTGTGGGTTCATGGGCTCTAGATATCCAAACATCCATCCCCGTCAATTGTGTAACCCCCCACATGTGTCATACACCGCCCTTGTATGCATCTTGTTTGTCTTGTCTGTTAACCTACCCAACCTACCTCCACAGCTATACCGACTTCCTGTACCTGACATACCACTCTCACCTGAAAAAAAAAAAAAAAAGGGCAGTCTGTACCCGCAAAAAAATTACGCCCCATACATAGCTGCCCATTTCGCACACATGTCTGCTGGACATGGAAACTGTCAATTACAATTGGCTGTACAACAAGTATTATTGTTGTCCTTACACCTCTCTCAGGGGTGGAAGGTTTCAAATTTTACACCAAATTACAAACATATGCACAGCTGTTGCTGATGAAGAAATGTTCAGCTATGGGCCTTATTTACATCCCTCCTGCAAAACCCAAGCTTGTTTCCCTACTGTCTTACCCTCTTTGTGACCCCTTTTTCACCACTTTCCTGTCTCCCCATTTTCATTTCTTTCAAAGAAATTAGCGCGGGTGTGCACAAGAGTAAGCAATTTTAAGCGGTTGTAAGCGGGTGTGAGTGGAGCTGAACGCCAGTGCGCATCCGTGAGCTCCGCTCAAACCAGCGCTAACCCGGTTACAACTGCTTAAGAGTGCCTTAGTCACTCTGAATGATAAGGCCTGTAGTCTGCTCAAAAGCAAAATAAAATCCCACTGTCAGTCCCAAACCCAGGACCTTGGAAATGGTAGTCTGCATGACTTACCACTAAGCCATGCCTGTTATACAAGAGCATTGTGTTACAATAAATATATCATGTAATAGTAGGCATGAATGTAAAGGGAATATTGGATGTGTAGTACACAAAGCATGTCATGTATATTTACTGTCAAATGTAGTGGATTTCTATAATAGTAGTGTGTGAACAGAACAGCCATGCTAGTTGGTAGCTAGTAGGTAATAATGTCACTGTAGCACCTTGCAAGCCACACACATACTCACAGCAGGATAATCACTGCCCATACCCCACAACCTCTTACAGGAACACATCTGGACTAAGTAATAAAAAATGTGGAGCAAAGGCCCAAAAACAGGGACACATTCCAAATACTGCTCCAACAAACTGAGACAGCTGAGGGAGTAACAGGTTCTGCATTTTGTTGGATGTTTGGAAGGGTATGAAGTCTGAAACTGAAATGTTTGTCACTATAGTCTGACTTGAGCCCAGAGTGATTTGCCAGAAAAAGCTGTTTATGAGATATGGACCAAAATATGTGGCAAAAATGTGGACAACCTGCAAATATCTGTACACTTGAGAGGTCTGACACTGCCATATTTGAATAGTTAAGAGCCTAGACATAGCAACAGTGACTGAGTTGCAGGGATACTCCACAGACTTCCTGTGAAATGTACAAACAATAGGCAGAAAGGTGTTACAGCACATGCAATGGTAACTATGAAGTACTGAAAGCATGAACCACTTGCATGTCGGAAATAGTGTAGTAATACATATGCTCATGCTAACCCACAGTCACAACTGCAGAATACTAGGCAATTTAACGGGTGTACCCCACTGATATGTACCATTCCATGAGGCAGATAAAAGATGCACCTGAGAGTCTCTGGGGACTGCTCAGCAGCATACTCAAATACCCTAATAGATGTCAAGGCCCACACCATAGCCAGACCACACTGCATGCAGTAACACCCTAGCAGATGTAGCAAGCATTCCAAGGTGTGAATGTACATGGAAAATAGGAAAGCCACAGCAACACACTACTGTCAAGACACCTAGCAGGCATACAAGCAGTGAATGTAAATGGCAAATATTGAAGCCATAGCAACAAAGTGCAAGAGCCACTGCTATATACCAGTTACACCACATGTCTCAGAGGAAAGCACACACACACACACATTAACAGTAGTAGTAGTCTTAGGTGTCAGTGTACATACACACTTAGTACAGGAAACTGGAGAAATGAATGGAGAAATGTTAATCTACAACACAGCCAGAAATATGAGAGAGATACTAACCTCTACACTCACAGAACAGTGTCCACAGCATACCAGCATGGTCCCTGCCCGTAAACTCTGAAAGGGTTACGCTTATCTCACATACCTTTTTATAGCACTGTCCTGGAATCACAATGAGAACTGCAATCAGTACACAACTGGCTGCATGCAATTAGCAAATGCTGGCTAACAATTGGTGCAGAGACCATCACATGGACATATGCAGATACCTACAAAAGCATGCTGTACTCCCAGTCCACACATGCAATACTTTCATTGCACCCTGTGGAGGTAGGGAGAGACAGAGAGAGAGAGAGAGAGAGAGGGAAAAAAAACATACACAAACAAAAACAGTCATCAAAACCCACTCGAAAGCTGCCAACTGCCAACTGGAGCAGCAGGACACCAAACCAAACGGCAACGCAAGCAGCTGTGACAAACACAGGTTATGTAAAGTAATACTTTAAAAGTCTACATACTGTGAACCCTCCATATGTGTCATTGGTCTGTATCCATATGTATATGAAGATGTGCATAGGGCAGGGGACGTACAGCAACTATCAGTCAAGGCTGTACATACATATGTATGTGAAGGCATCTATGTGCACATATCAATGTAGGTTGAATGTAGGTTGTAGTGCAATGTACAAAGTAGGTTTCACAGTTATGTATGTTTAGCAGTATGTTAGTGTGTGTGTATACAGTTTTGTAAACAAACATGACGATATACCCATCTATCATATGGATATGTATGTATGTCAATATATGTATTTATGTATATATATATATATATATATATATATATATATATATATATATATATATATAATATGCATATATGTATACATACATAGAGAGGGATGTAGGAATACATAGACAGATGTAGATAGAATATGTAGAAACATATATATGTAATACACACATACAGATATAGATATATGTAGATACATATACATAGACAGACATCTGACTATCTACAGATATGACTGTATATGATGATATCACACTCCCCCTGTCCCACCCCCTCTGTCAGTCTCACCCCCTCTCTGTCACACACACACCCCTCATTCCATATCTATAGCAATATATGTACATTGCTATATATATATATATATATATATATATATATATATATATACATACATACATATATATATCTATATATATATATATATATATATATATATACATATATATATATATATATATGTATATATATATATATATATATATATATATATACATATATATATATATATATATATATATATATCTATATCTATCTATATATATATATATATATATATATATATATATATATATATATATATATTTATGGAGAGAGAGAGAGAGAGAGAGATGTATATATATTCTGAGTGAGGCACATGTGTACAGATGTATTGCAACAGGTGCCTGGTGACAAAGGCATGGAGTGAACACCAGTATCGAAACTGGAGTACCATACCCCATTTCAAATCACCTACACCAGTAACCACCAGATATGTGATTGGCTGCCCACCACTGCATGTGTCAGGGGTGAACAGGGTCATAAATGTGTACAATAGTCCCCCCAGTGATAGTTACAGTGGCACACTATTCCTGGAATACCTGCACATGGTATGTGTCAGCAGACATGGTGTGTCAGCTATGGACATGTAGGTCAGTGTACCCCTCCACACCACACAATGGCTGCCATGGTATGTACCTCACATGACAGCTACAGATATGGAGAAGGACACAGTGACATGTATGACACTGTGACAATGCACTCAAACACATTACCAATGCACAGTGACTGACAACACCAAAGAGTACACACATACTACCCACATAGAGGATACCAATCCTGGATTTACATACTTAAGTCACACCCATGACAGATGTCCAACAACCATAGTAACACCTCACATCATCCACAACCTAAATGACTGCTGTGTGTCGTCCGTGACACCGCAGTAGAGAGCACATGGTGGAGGTACAGGTTCCTACCCACAGATAAGACATACCCTGCAATAAACCACACAGCGTTAAGAAGCAAGACTCCCCATGAGTACATGTCACACATACCCCTGCTGAAT
This sequence comes from Protopterus annectens, assembly GCF_019279795.1. Taxonomy (NCBI): domain Eukaryota; kingdom Metazoa; phylum Chordata; order Ceratodontiformes; family Protopteridae; genus Protopterus; species Protopterus annectens. Next base: position 1,112,719,227 of record NC_056746.1, on the reverse strand, counting down.
GTTAGTCAGATAGGTAATATGCCATATGAGTCACTCTGTGTAACTGTTTGACAGGAGCAGGTACCATCACATCACATGTGTCACAATGGTCAGGGTAGCAGAACAGTATGCTGCTGTAGTCCCAGGGGCAATAGCACATTGTATTGTATTGTATTGTAATGTATTGTATTGTGTTGTATTGTATTGGTATGTAGAGGTGCCTCCTTCATGGAGTGGAACAACTGCTGCTGTACACCAGTGTACAGGTACATATCCTGTAGTCAGGCTAGTGTTACATAACACTTCTATATGTGTGTTTAGCTCCTCTTGGAGTTCATGTAGCATGCAACCGGGGATACCATCAGGTCCCATTGATGCTGTGTTTTCTGCTTTTCTGAGGGCGGCTCTGACCTGGACATCTGTGATGACAGGGAGGTTACAGTCAGCTGGGATAAGTATGTCTTAGTTTGGGGGAGAGGGAGGGGGAAACTTGCACTGAACCTGTCTGCCACAATGTTGCCAATATCTGTGGGTTCAGTGAATTATTTGTTGTTGTGTACTAACTATGAGCATATTGGAGGGTTTCTGACCAGGTTTCTAACATAACTGAAGAAGGCCTTGTGGTTATCTGTAGTGTCCCGATTGATTTCCCTCTCAAAGTTGCCCATGGATGTTTGTATGAGAGAAAATAGCTCTTTACTAGTGCTGATCAGACATGCCTTCCCTTTATGGAATTATGCTCTGTCTTGCAATAGCTTCCATCTTTTGTTATACAATCTGTCTATGGTTGGGGTCCACCAGACAGGATGCTTTCCCTTTGTGGAGAGTGTCTTGGTCTTATATGGGATTGCATGATCCATGCATTCTCGTAGATGTCCATAGAAATCATTTGTGAAGGAGTCAGCATTGTGGGTTGTGTCTTCCACTGGCCCAGTGGGCTTAAAGGATACCATGTCAGTGTTATGAAGTGTAAAGTTTGCATTTGAAATGTTATTCACTGTAGTCATTTGTGCTGGTGGTGGAGGTGGGATATGTATATCCAGGGCAATTAGTTTGTGGTCAGCTCACAGTAGTTGATGATGTACCCCATACAGTACCTCGATACAAACCCCCAGAGTGAGGATGTGTTTTGGACCTGAATCAGTGTTCTGACTGCTGGGGTTTGGTAGTATGTCGTATGGAGTGTGCCAGGTACTGTTGCACAGTTGTTGGCTGAGCACTGATACCTGGCCATTTACATGTGTATCCATTAATAGACAGACAGATGCTATATATGTGAGATATGTTGTATCACAACAGTCGAGTAGCATGTGTAGTATATGTGCCAAATTCTGCTGACATACTTTGCTGATATCATGTTATTTCCTTTTTCAGGACCATGTCTCACCAGCGCAATCCAGTGTGCTCTGCAGCTGAGGATGAGGAAATACACCAGAGCCTGGTGCAGGATTATGCAATACTCTTTTCCCGCACCAGCCAGAATCAGCAGAAGAGGGCTGCACTGTGGCAAGACCTGGTCCGTCGGGTAAATGACATAGGCACGCATAATAGGACATATGAGCAGGTACGACATCATTGCAGTGATTTAATCAGAAATGTCCATCAGCGTGCATCGGATATCCACAGGCAACAGGTTGCCACATGTGGTGGGGTAGCTACACATCCCCCACTCACCAGACTGGAGGGACTACTCATAAGTGTTGTGGCCCCAGCCCGCCAACAACAACAACAGCAGCAGACCTGCATTATGATGGAGGCTGGAGCCACACAGCACGAAGACTACAAGCGTGCAGGTAATATGCCATATGTATAGTTGACTGTTGTGTACATTGGTAGTTAATGCATGTGTGAGGTGTGTCCTTGGTTTGTAGCTGTCATCATAGTATTTAATGTGCAAGTGTGATATTCTCAATATCAGCAGCTTACCTGTGAAAGGCAACTGTTGTACTACTGTCCTGTATCATACTCAGTAACAATGGCACAGTTGTGCCCACTGACATTAATTTCCTCACTTCTGCAGGTCCCTCCGGTGTAACAGCAATGCAGCCTATCCATGCTGGTGAGTGTGTATTAACAATACCTTTAACAGTCTTGATAGTAATAGTAATATTAGGCTCACTTAGTAGTGCTCTGTGTAGGCATGCAGGTGTGTCTGTGTCTGTGTATTGATATCTCGCATACTGAGTAGTGTGCAAGTGTGCAACTGTGTGCATGTGTGCAACTGTGTGCAAGTGCGCATGTGTGCATGTGTGCATGTGTGCACCTGTGCATGTGTACATGTGTGCACCTGTGCACGTGTGCACATGTGCATGTGCGCATGTGTGCATGTGTGCACATGTGCATGTGTGCATTTGTGCACCTGTGCATGTGTGCATGTGTACATCACTGGTAATATTGTGTAGACATTGTAAACTGTGTTTCCTGTTTCCCTTACCTCAGGTTCTGGTGCTGCTCTGGTGTCATGCAGCAGGGAACCTGAATCAGGTGCCACAGGTACTGATAATGATGACATCTGTGTAATGGCACAAGAAGGTATGCCAGGGTCCATCATTGGTCAGCCAATTGACAGTACACAGCTGTCAACCCCATCAATGTGCACAGTCATCCTGCCAATGCACCCTTTGTCACCAATGTCCCTAGGTGATGGACAGGCTACAGTGGGCATTGACCAGGGTAACACAGACAGATGTCCAGGGGTGCTCGTGGGAGCATCCATGGGCGTACTGCCTCTGTCAGACGTGCCCACAGAGGTCTTACAACCTCAGCTATGTTTCGAGCTGTCATGCAGGCACAGTCACGTATGGAACAGTACACCAGACAGGGTCTGAGGGAGCTGACAGCATGTCGCACAGCCATGACTGACAGTATGCGTGACATTGCGGCTGCCATCCGTAATTTCACAGATGTCATAGACAGCCATTGTGGGGACATATTAGATCAGTTCCACAACTACATATCCATGAGCCAGGGCAATGGTGGACGGTTGAGGCATCGATGTGGGCATATGCCAGCAGCAGCTGGCAGTAGTCGCAGATGACAACAGGGCTGTGGCCACCCCCATAGTGCCAGCAGCAGCCCCAGCAATGCTGGGTCTGTGCTGTCATCAGACCGCCCCAGGAGACCACGTGCATGTGGGCTCTGGACAGGCCCGACAGGGATCTGTGTCCAGTCAATGAACACCTGCTTCTGATGGCAGTACCCAGTCTGGATTGGTACCGGATATGGTCCGTAGCACCCCTGCAAGGCACAGGTACTGTGTCCGTGGCCAGAGACACTGATCTGTATGACCTGGCAGGTACAGTCTGTGGCTGTCCACAAACACCGGTATATGGTAGCCATGAGGTGGAACTGTGTGCATCCATACACACATGCGAATTGACAACACCTAGGACTACTGCATACACGCACACACTGCATCAACATTTCCCCACCTTGTACTGCTGCTCTCACCAACACACATACACATACATGTCAATTGGTGGTATCAGTGGCAGACTCAGGCATACCAAGTTCACACCCTGTGCATATGATGAAACTGTGCCACCTCCTGCAATCTGTAACATCAGTGCAGGTACAGGTTAACATGTTGTTGATGCACAGGGTGACAACATAGATGTGTAGTAATAGTATCATGTTGTTAACAGTACTGTGTGCTGATATAATTATGGGTATATCCCAGCATGCCTGATGCAGTAAGGGGATGATTGTCTTGTACTGTTGTCTACACCCATGATAAGTACCATAGTGTATCATCTGCACATGTTGGCATACTGGTGGTAAGGATGTCAACAGAAGGCTACATACATAGGTAGCACAGGGGATAAGGTAATGAAAGTATTGATACGCAATGATGGACATGTAAACTGCAAGTGGCATGTTGCCCACACTGGACTCGGCAATGCGGATGTTTCAGGATTTGATATGTGTGCAGTACTACACGACTGGCACAGGACACACAGGTGCACCCTAGCACTGCAAGCTCACATCTCATACCATGCTAGAAAGCCCCAACACACAAAACTAACTTTCACAGGAGGGAGAGTCCCCATAAATGTCAGGGATACTGTGGTGGCAGGAAAGGTAGCATACATCCTACTAAGTATGGAACCACTGAGTGAATGCTCAGTGTCTGTTATTTGACATGTGTATTACTGCAGGTATGAGCACCTGGGTTTCCATCCAGTTATTGTACATCCTGACGGTACATGGTCTGTACATTTGTGTGCGCTGAGACTGGACCCTAGCCGTCTGACCTGTGTATTTCCATGTACATGTGTATAGTGCCTGCATATTTGCACTGTTACCTACTGGAAGTGGTACAGTTTGTTTGTTGTACAATGGACTACATGCAGCCCTGCTTACTGTAGCTTTGTTGGCATGCATGTTTGCTTGCAGTTACCCTGGAACACTGATCCCACCTGCAATGCAGATTTACAGAGCTTCTGTGGACTCCTAGTGACATCTGCGTAGCTTACTATATGTATGTCCATGTCTCACTTGAAAGAACGTCATTGTTTGTCCTGTTCACATGTACGTTGCCTGTGACACTTTGCATATGACTTACTTGGCGTTTGACCACATGAGCAGTCATATATACCAGTGCTAACTAATCACAGGCACTACACCCTTACATACTCACCTTCTGTACCTTATTCCCCATTGGCCCTATGTGCTGTTAATCACCATGGCAATCACAATACTATGGTAGCATGTGCACAGGTCACTTGTCAGTCACCTCTATGGTACAGTTGTGAAATATGTGGGTCATGTGGCAATGTCACAGCTGCCACATGTACACAGTCAAACCTCTCCCCTACACATGGACGTACAACACATGTATGAGATGCAACCACATAGCCAAACTGGGGACTAAGCACTCTGAACCCAGTACTGGCATAACCTGTCAGGTGGCATGAAATACTACAGTGACTACAATACCAGTCTGATGTCGACCTACACTGACAGCAATCCAAACACATGAACACACTGGGCCATTCGTGGAGCTTCAGAATAGCATGCTGCCTGAGCAGCAGACACCTCTGCAGCTGGCACACAGGCATACATTAAGCCGGAACACAGCATGTGCAACACATAGCACGCAAATCCTGTGTGCCAAACAGTCACAGCCTGTACAGCTAGACAACACACCTGCTACAGTTGTGTTAGATACCTTTATTGTCTGGTACAGTGAGGTCCCGCTCACCAGGCTGGACAAGGTGAAGGTCACAGTGATATGCCCGTGGGGCACTATGGTCCACCACATAACACAAGCATACAGGTCAGTCAGAGGCATGGACACATATGACTCAGTCATTGTCCATGCCACTATGGCTGACCTGTGATGTACCTCCCGGGACTACATGATAGGGAACATAGAAGGGCTCTCTGAGCATGTGGCACAGGCTGGTATGACCCTGACCTTGGTTGGCATCATACCCTCACTAAGAATGCTGAAGTATTACTGAATGCTGATGAATTACTGTAGCTAGAACACCCTAGCTGAAAGGTTCCTAGCATGTAGTCACTGCATTGCTATGGAACAACTTGTTACCACTCCCACAACAGGTGAAAACATGCAGCACCTGTTCATCAACAACATGTAGACTATATGCCCCAGACCAGATGTGCATCCCTCGCTGCTAGGATAACACCATATACAACTCACACTGTATATACACATACAACATGCAGCACCTGCACAGAAGACCACAGTCATAATGTTATCCAGTGCAAATACCATGTATTCACATGTGGCAGGCTTCAGACATGGGAACTATTGAAGGTCACAGGTACATATGTGTATTTGGCACACACATACATCATCTGTGTCCATTGCCATTACTGGTTTAATTGATGTCATGCATTATTGTGAACAACAACCCACACACATGGGCATTCTGTGTGACAAAAACACACCTGGCATGTGTGTAATTCAAAACCATAACTAACTGTGCTATGACAGTAGTGAGAGATGCAGTAGCAGAGCGTGCTATTTGCTTTACTGGGAGATTTGCCCTCTTCTGCTGTACTTGTAGGGTGCTGACATCATCTCTGCATAGAGATTGGAATATGCACCAGATGGTGTGTTGTACTGGTTGCCAAAAGGGTCATCTTTCTCACACATGTAATTGCACACACCCTACTTCTACCCCACACACACACTTGCAGGATTCAAACCTTTACCTAGCTATGCTATGACACTCAAGACGGACATATTAGCAGAGCGTGCTATTTACACTACAGGGAGGTGCCCCTTCTCCTGCTTTACTTATAGGGTGCTGACATCATCAGTGTTTAGAAAGGGGAATGTGCATCCTGTAGTGTGTTTTCCCAGTTGCCAGAAAGGACATTTCCTTCACACAGAATTGTGCGCACACACTAACCCCCCTCATCCAAACACACACACTTGCAGGATTCAAACCCCTACCAAACTATGCTTTGACACTCAAGATGGATGCATCAGTGGAGCGTGCTATTCACATTACGAGAAGATTTGCCTTCTCCTGCTGTACTTATAGGGTGCTGACATCATCAGTGTTTAGAAAGGGGAATGTGCATCCTGTAGTGTGTTTTCCCAGTTGCCAAAAGGGACATTTGCCTTATATAGAATTGCACACACACTAACCCCCTTCACCCAAACTGTGCATTTACAGGATTCAAACCCCTACCTAATTATATTATGACATTTGAGGGAGACGCATTAGCAGAGTGCACTATCCGAATTACTGAGTAACTGTTCTGCACCTGCAGTATTTATAGGGTGCTGACATCATTATTTCTACAGAGTTATGTACATCTAGTACTACCTGTCAGGTGGGGGATAGCATATATATGCATTTGCAGCCACCTACTTCAGGGTCAGATATGCATATCAGCACTGGCAGGTTATGTTCTATGCCATGCTTCATGACCACAGGACCTGTAACACACAACACAACCAATTCGGACCACCCCTCCCACATCCAGGACACACACTTTGCTTCCCTGGGAACAGTGCCAAGATATGAAGGTGTTCACATACACCATTCCAGTTGTTAACGTCAGGTACAGGTATATTGTGTGTGGGAACTACTCAGGCCTCTACAACATTACCCTACAGCCAGTCCATGTGCTATGGCAGAACCACTCACCATAGCCACAAGGGGGAATACATATTGCACCTGACCATCTGCAATCTGGGTACTCACTGTTCCACAGCAGAGGTAGACCACCATTGTTGATATCTGACCATACCCACCTTACCCTGGACATCCATATCCTATCCCCACCCCCAGGCAAGGTTGTCACTGCAAACAAAGTGTATTTATCAAAAGCAGACTTTACACTTGTGAAGACTGGGATGGAAGACTTCAAAGGACCCATGCTGGGGGAGTATACAGGCCACTCTGCATAATCCTTGACAATTGCATTCTATGAGCATGTGGAAGGTTTGCATTGATCATGCTATCCCAAATATACCCATGACTCCTCCACAACAGGACACCTGTCAGGTGTACAACAGCCATATATGAGCTGTCCAACAGACAGAGTGAGCTAATACATTGCAGAGCAGTAGCCCACAGAGGGAGGACATCTCTGAACAGTACTGGCACGACACTTCAATCGCTCATAATCATCACGACAAAGTGTTGACAGTGAAATTGTCCAGACACTGCAGATAAGGCTCCCCTCAGTCTGTTATTGATGCCCACTTACTGTTAGAGGTCCTCACCAACCCTCTTCCAGCACACACCATCAACATGGATGTGGCTTAGCAAATTCAACCCCTGGGATCTCCACTGTGTCCCTGCTTGATGGAGGCACAGCACACTAGCCTCACATGGTGCCTTATGTGACCTACTTTACAGTGGCACAGTAGCCTACTGTACTGGGGAGGCAAACGCCAAGCACACTCTGGCTAAGCTGTCATTGCCTAGGGCAAACAGCCTAGTGTTGACCTCTACACCCATATGTTTAATTGTCAGATGCACAATATTTGTTGCTGATAGACTGTTTGCAGGTCTTTATTGCCATAGCATTCCCTGTTTCTATGAACAACTTGTGTATCTGTGGAAGATGTTTGAATATGAGAGGGATCCACTATATCACTTATGTGTCTGTAGTCATTTAACTGTGTGCACTGGGCAGATTGCTGTAATGTGGTTGGTTCCTGGAATAACACGTACAAATACTAGATATGTGTGGCCAACTGCTAAACTGAGATTTGGCCTAAGTGTGTGAGCATGTCCAGTTCAGGCTTTCCATGGCATGTTGTCTGACATATGTCTCAATTATCAAAGTGTGCGAGCATGTCCAGTGTGAGCTTTCCATATGTTGAACTCTGTAGCCCACCACATTTGTGGATGAGTGTGAACTTCAACAATATCTCACGTTTATGATTGTGTGTTGTGTGTCATGTTGTGTACTTACTGTCCAACTGCTTTGTGTCTGAACACAACAGGGATTATACTGCACCTGCAGGGTTTGCATGGGATACTTTGCATACAGTTGTCAACATCCTTTCAAACTGACCTAACACTGTAGTACAGTATAGTGTACTGGTTCAGTACTTTCACTGTGGTGGACAGTATCCTGGGGTTTAGTCCTATCACTGCTTTCATAGTGAGCACAACAGACTGGATAGGGGCCAGTTGTGCACATCTGACCATGTTGCATTATGTTCAGATATGAACTACTTAAACCAGGCTTGTCCAGCATTGGTAGTGTATTCCACAACATAGGTGTACATTGGCAAACACTAGCGATGTGCCCTAGGCCATTCCTAATGCTAGTCGGAGAGTGTGTTTGTCCTTCGACACACATTGTAACTGGGGTTTGCCATGACATATGTCATGGTTAGTATACTGTGCCTCCGTCTACCCGTGACATAACAGTGATACCCAGGGTAAACCTATCATCTCCCATCCACTCATCAAGATTCCTCTTGAGGAGAGTCGATGAGTGACTCTTTGGCTAACCTGTACTGGGAGTTTACTCAAGAGTGGGGGTGGCTTCTGTGTCATGGATCATTCGGTACAGCTTGTCCTATGTATGTCAGTGCTGGGGTTCAGGTCTCTCATGTGCATAGCTGCTGCCATTCAGATTGTACAAGGTGCAGCATGTTCATTGATTCCAGCTTGGACATGGCTTTATACATCAGGCACAACTTGCCTCTGGGTGGGCAGTATGGCAGTGTGTGGAGCTGCAGTTTGTTTAATCAGGCAACACATGGCATCTGTTCAAGCTCTTTGATACTCCTGGTGAGGTACTTTTGGGTACTTTCCAGTTGATGAAGGTGTCTGCTGAGGTACATCCCACAGGGGCTACTGTAGTCAATTGTAATGCTGATGAAGGATGACTGCAGAGCCACAGTGACCTCCCCTGATCTAGATCTGACAATCTTCATGATTAGGTGGGTATATGGTATGTTTCTGTAACCACTACAGCCACATGCTTGTCCAGTGCAGGATATCTATCAACTTGTGTCCCCAGGTCTCTTATTACATGTTAAGTACTTAATGGGTTAACACCTATGTGGTAATTGGTGGGCACTTACTGTATATCCACAAGGGTTGACTATACACTTTTCTGCAATTAGCTTGCTAACATGGCTATGGCACCAGTTGTCTGTTTCTATGTGGCCCTTTTGTGGGATGCTTGTGTCAGCTGGAGGATCAGATATGGTGGGCAGTTTGTAGTCCTCTGCAAACTTGTTCAGACACAGTCCTTCCATGTTGGCCTGTACCTATGGGACATATATACCAAATGAGGGAGGTCCCAGGACCAAGGCTTGTGGGATGCCAGTTATATCTGGTTTGTAGTCTGACATGGCTGCAGCATTTCTGACCATGTCAGTTCTGTCCTTGGTCTGGTTTGCAACCCCTCTACTGACATAGGGGTTTATATTTAAGCTGGTGAGCTTATCTATAATGAACACGTGGGGTATTGTATGGAAGCCTTTGCAAAGTCCAGCTACGCTGTGTGGACCACATTCCCCTCATCAATGACCTTAATGACTGTTTCAAATGAGTCAAACATGTTTAAGGGGCAGGATCTGCACTTAAGAAAGCCACAGTGGGTCGGGTCCAGTGTCAGTAGGTCCCCAATATCTTTATGTCTGCGGTACATGCTGATCCTTTCCATAGCTTTGCAGACCAAGCTTGTCAGGATTCTGGGGTGGTAGTTTGCAGTATCCATTCAGGCAACACCTTTGTTGAGAAGGACCACTGTTGTTGTACACTGCTCTTTGGGTACATATCCTGTAGTAAGGCTGACTTTGAACAGTAGTGTTATTTGGCATTCCATTCTTCTTGGAGTCCATGTTGGACTCAGCCAAGGACACCATCTCATACCATTGATGCTGTGTGTTTTGCTTTGTAGATGCTGGTTGTTACCTCAGCATCTGCAATGTCAGTGTCCAGCACTCTGCTGGGATAGATATTTTGCATTTTGGGGGGGGGGGGTTGCACTTCACCTGTCAGGTTGGATGTTGGCAATATGTGTGTGTGTGTTTGGTATGTTGTTTGTAATATTTGAGTGATTCAGAGCATATCTGTGAATTCCCAACAAGGTTCCTGCCATCAGTTAAGAAAGCCTTGTGATTATTCTTAGTGTCCTGTACAATTTGTATCTTCATAGGTTCATAGGTTCATACTAGGCTATCCGCCTTAGGGCATTTATAAGCCTAGCCAGAGTGTGTGTGGCTTTCGCCACCCCTTGCTATGTAAATATTATGGCCATTTATAATTTACTTTACTGTGCCTCTGTCTGGACGTGACACAGTGAAGACCCCCAGTGTACATCTATGATCATCCATCCACTTGTCAAGATTCCTGTTGAAGAGAGTCAGTGAGGGGCTCTGCCTAACATGGAGTGGGATTCTGTTCCAGGGTGTAGGGAGCCTCTGGATTATGTATCTGTCCCTCCAGCACATCCTATTTCATTATGTGTTGAGGTTGACATCTCTCACTCTCACAGCTCCAATGGATTTGGGTTTTCTGTGGTGGAGCATGTCCATTAATCATGTGTTGGACATGGCCTTGTACAACATGCATACAACACCTCTGTGTAGGCAGTATGTGACTGCATTCAGCTGGGGTGTCTACAGCCAGGCAGCATATGACATATATTTGAGACTCTTTATCCTATTGGTGAGGTACCTTTGAGGTCTTTCTAACTGCTGCAGGTGTTGGGTAAGGTACATCCCAAATGAGGCATTGTACTAGATTATGGGTCTGATAAGAGAACAGTATAGGGGCACAATGACCTCTGCTGACGTAGATGTGAATCCTTTCATGATATGGTGTCCAATATCAACAGTCTTCCTAGCCACGTTGGCAATGTGAGTGTCACATAACAGGTTACTGTCCACTTGTGTCCCTAGGTCCCTGATTACTCCTTCCATACATTATGGATTACCACCTATGTGGTAATTTGTGAGTACCTTGTTTGGTATTTGGTGAGACATTCATACTGTCCAGTGTCTTCAGGACAGCTGGGTGGGGTTCCTGTGTGTGAGAGTGTGGTCTGTAGCATGCTACAGACTGTGCAGCAGTTTTGCCTATGGTTAGTTGCACATGGGTGGTCTCCGATGCTTCGTGCATTGTCAGTTACCTGGACGTGTGGGTGTCTGTGCTGAATATGGATACTCCCCCTCCTTTTATGTTTTGGTCCAGGTTTTGGGGCCATAACGCATGATATGAGGTATAACCTGGTAGTGCTGGTGTGTTGTCAGGAGCCTTGCTGCAGGTTTCTGTCACTGCACAGACATCAATGTTCTCCATACTGGGGAGGGCCTCAGGAGCATGCATATTGAGGTTTACATGTCTGGCATTGGTCAGCATTACCCTTATGTTTCTTTCCACTTATGTTTTCTAGGGTGGTGGGTTAGTCTTTTCAGCCTTGCCTACGAAAGGCTCTATGGAGGTGGCAAGAGCCTTATCCAATATCCAGATGCCCAGGGGTAACAGGTGCAAGCCATCCCTGGAACAGCAGCATGGCTTGTCAAGCATGACATCCCAAGCAGACAGACATTGGATCCCCTTGGAATGACACCAGTAATTGTGCCACTTGTTAAATCTGATCATTCTGTGTTTGTACTGTGGCATCATTCTTGGTAAGGGTAGGATGCTGCACACGGTCAGTGTCATACCGGCCTGGACTACATAATCGGAGACCTCATCTATGTCTCTTTTCATGTAGTCTGGGGAGGTACATCTCAGGTCATTTACGCCAGCATGGACAATGGCTGCATCATATTTCTACTTGCTTTGGGGTGACCTGCGTACTTCTGTTATGTGGCGTATTGTAGCGGCCTACAGGCAGCTTACTGCACCCTTTCCCTTATTCAGTCTGGTGAGCAGGACAGCAGTGTGTCTGACTATGGAGTCACCGATTACAACTGTATCAGGCATGTTGTTTCTCCTTCTGGCCTGTGAGTGTTTGGCACACCAGCTTTGTGTACTATGTGTTGCATGTGCTATGTTTGGAGGTAGTGGTTGCTTGGGTGTCTGCTTTGGAGGCCACTGTTGATGTGGTGTGTTTGTAATTAGGGCCTCTGGGAATGTTTTTCTGTGTTTATGTCTTTGGTTTGCAGTTGTGATAGGTCTATGTGAGACTGGGTTTGTGGTGTGTGTGGTTACCTTCTCCTCCTGACTACTTTTGACAGTACTGGGTTGAGAGAGCTCAGCCTCCGGTTTGGATAAATGGTTGCATCTCTCACATATATTTGTATTTCTTGGGGTGGAGGTGAGGGTTGTCTGTGTACTTGGGGCAGGTGTAACATTTCCTCAAGATTCACAGATTCAACTTGTTGTAGCTGGCCTTAGTGGATTGTATGTGTGGACATATTTTATTGCCATACTACTGATCAGTGATTACTTCCCTTTTTATGTTTGCTCTATCATGTAGTAGCTTCCTCATTCTCTTGCATGGTTTGGTAATGGCTGGAGTTCACCATTCCAGATGCCTGCAGGTATGGCATTGTGTCTTGGTTTTATTTGGGATTGCATAATCCAAGCATTCCTGGCAGTGTTCATGGAATGCCTGCATAACAGGTTCTGAGGTGTGGCCCATATTTTGCACCTGCACAGGGCCTTTAATGGATTCCACATCAGTTTGGAGGAGTGCAACTTTTGCTGTACACATGTTTTTCACTGTGGTTTTCTGGCCAGGGACTGTGGTCAGGATGTGTATATCCGGTGTGATTACTCTATGGTCTGGTCTTACCAGTGAGGGATACACTTCTCATCTTGCCATCCAGTACCCATGTTGCTGATTATCACATCCAGTATGCTTACCCCTCTTGTGGGAGTGGTACGCTGTTCCTGGGCATTTTGGTTTATGGATTCTAGGAACTTTTGTCCTACAGTGTTGGAGCTAGTATAATGCCCCAAGTCTATGTTTGGGTATTTTCAGTCACCCAATATAATGTGGTTTGGAGGGCTTGATATATTCATGTATTCCAACGTAGGCCAAGTGCAGTTCCTGGTGTTAGGATGGTAGTCTGTAGCAGGCTATAAACTGGGAGGCAGTTTTAGCCACTGTTACTTGACCATGACTAGTCCATGCTGCTTCTTATTGTGGTACCAACATGGGGGTGTGGTTATCCTTGACAATTATTTCTAGTCACCCTCCTTTTGTAGCTTGTTCCATGTTTTCAGGCTGTACAGCACAGTATGAGGTGTAACCTGGTAGTGTTAGGGTGCTGTTGTGAGCCTTGACCCAGTTTTCTGTTACAGGACCGATATCAACATTCTCCATAATGGGGGAGTTTAGACTGCATGCATCTTGCTGTTTAGACTTCTGCCATTGGGTAGAATTACATCTAGGTTCTTATCCCTTGTGATACCTATGGAGGTTGGTTTGTGTTTTGAGCCTTACCTATTCAAGGCATGCTGTGGGTAACAACAGCCTTTGCCAGTATCCATAAGGCCTGGACTGATAGGTGCACCCCACCCCTAGCAGGTTGAGCATCATGTCATGCTCGGCATGTCATCCCAGGCTGGCACACATTGGATCCCCTTTGACTAACTGCAATACTTCAGCCAATTATTGCAATTGATCAACTCATCTTCATATTGTGGCATCATGCTTGGTGAGGGTAGGATGTTAGTCAGGGTCATCAAGTTTGCATATACTACATGGTGTTACATTGCTTAACACATGACATTCATGCCTCAGGTGGTGCTGCAGAGCTGCCTCTGTCGGATGCACATACTACATTCCCTGTACATGTCTGAGAGCAGGTTATGTCATTTTAGGCATCCCTGTTATTATATGAGTGAGTCAGAGAGGGGTATCATTCTCAGGGTTCCTATTGAGCCAGTGTATGTGCTATGTGTTGCCTCTTTGCCAAGGCCAGGGCATACTGGGCACACCTCCTTCTGCCTACTGTGGCAGGCTCAGGTTGTTCCTCCTCTGAGTCACGCTCTGCCTGTGATGGCCTTGGCAATGGTGGGGGGCTGTTTGGCCCGGCCCTATGCTGGTCCTGCTGCAGCTGTTTTCGCAAGATCATATTATGTAGCAGAGCACATACCATGACAATTTGGGTACGTGTAGTTGGGGAGTACTGCAAGGCTCCACCAGATGTGTCCAGACACCGGAACCGTGACTTGAGCAGCCCAAACACACACTCTATTACATTACATGTTTGTGCGTGTGCCTCATTATGGCATTCCTGTTAAGGTGTGTGTGCGTTTCAGATGGGTGTCATCAGCCACGGCTCCAGTGCATAACCTGCATCCCCCACTAGGTGTCCATGTGGGATGTCCCCATTGACAAATGTCTGATACAGCTGCGTCAAATGCCAGATATGGGAATCATGGTAGCTCCCAGGGCAGCCAGCACACACACATTCATTATCATGCCCTGGGCATCACACAAGACCTGGCAGTTGGTGGAGGGGAAGCCCTTGCGGTTAATGTAGGCCCTACTCCACTCACCGGCTGGTGCTTTGATGCGTATGTGCGTGGAGTCTATTGCACCCACTACCTCAGGGTATTCCGCTATTTGCTGGAAGAGACGCATATTGCTGGCCAATACCTCACGGGCATTGGGGAAATATACATGATCACTGACATGTGCTGACATGGCATCCAGGAACTGGTGCAGTACCCTGGAGACTGATGCCTGTGATATCCCCATCATATCACCAGTTGGTCTCTGGAAGGTAGCTGTTGCTAGTATTCTTAGGCCGACACATACCTTGGTTTCCACTGGGATGGGTTCCCCTCTATTGGTTCTGTGTGTGAGGTGTGGCCTGCACAGCTGCAGGAGGTCTCTGTCCACTCTATAGCACTCCACTATCTCCAGCTCATGTAACCCGTGGTAGGTGACACTGGGCCTGTACACTCTTCTCCGTCTCCTCACTGTGGGTTGTCTGGCACCATTTGCATTGTCACCACCCTCAGCAAGTAGCATATGTCTCCTTAAGACAGCTATGGCAGCCCCTAGCATTTCTGCTCTGAGTTCTGCTTTTTCAGTTTTCACTTCTAAAAGCTTACTCCTGTCTTGCAGTGTTTCTGGAGAGAAACATCCTGCACTGCTGCTTGCAGAGTTTTAAGTGCTTGGCTGGGCTACTATTCTGCCTGTGTAATTGCCTGCTTCTAATTGTTTTCACCTGCTAGCTCCAGCAGTATTCCCTGCCAGCTTCCTGTTTCCTTTCTGTTTCTTCAGGGGGGAGCAATGCGCATACCAGCAGAAACACGCTCACAGTGGCTTGCAAGCGTGCACACATGCTTACACGGTTTAGAATCTTCTTATTAGGGTTAAAACACACGCACACCAGTGCAAACAATCTTACAAGTCTGCCAACAGGCTCCCACATGCTCAGTCTGCCTTACACGCGCGCACACTGCCCTACTCGTGCCGCATGGTACGCACACGTGCGCATGCATGCCCAGCAAGAAACTTTGGTGTAAGCAACAGTGTACACCTTCCATTTCTTGGCATTCCCATGCTTATCTTGTGGCACTCCTCTTTCCATGATATGTGTCTGACATCTGTCATGTAACACTGACCTCCAATGAACTGCATTTCTTTCTGCCATTCCCCCCTGTGATGTCACCTATCTCCCACTCTATTCCTCCCCCTTATGTATCTCTTACACTACTCAGAATGTGCTCATTTGCTATGTGACAGTGGAATTCAGTATCCTAACACTCATTTACATCAGATTGCCTACTAATGCTTAGTTACATGTCTTAGACTCAGCTTCCCCCCTTAGCAACCACTAAACGGTGGCCATGTTGTTTTTGGTCTGCTGGTCCCTGCATTGTAAATCCATGTATTGCATAAAACCCACATTTGTGGGTTTATAACCTTCATTTTTATGTTTTATATAGCGCAGCCCATTTGTGCAGGGCTGCGCTGTGTTTAAACACCGTCGATCGCCGAAAAAAAAAAAATTATTTCTCATATTTGCATCTGGGTAGCTTGCCAATGGCCACATATTTGGCCATTGGCATGCTGCCTGACACATATGCACCCTTTATTTGGAGCTGACATGGCTCCATTGTGTTATTTGCAGAACCGTACTCAGTTGTCAACTGTGTACATTTCTGCAGCTAAATCGGCTCTTACACAGGCTGCTTTGGGCTTCCTGGATCACTAATCTACCTCATTTGCATGCCTTTCGGCTGCAAGTGAGGTGATTAGCATATCCACGCTCACTCCGTGTAAGAGCCGTTTTAGCTGGTCTCTTACACGGAATTTCGGGCTGTTCCTGGATCGCGAGGGCTGCATGGAGTCTTACACTACTCTTAGACTCCGTGCAAGCCTTCGTGAATCCTGCCCAAAATGTATTAAGAGATCTCACCTTTAGTCATTTCTCCCTGTTTGCTTGGCAAAGGATAAATGTTTTCTGTGCAGAAATGTGTGCCAATATCTTCTGTACTTTATGGTTTTCTAATGTCTTTAAGTTTCGGTGATGTGAAATGTTGTACATCTTACATGTTGTGTCTTCACTGGCTGGCAGAAAAAATAGCTTATTAATTGATTAACTTTATTTCTTTCTTCATTTAACATTTGCTAACTTGGTAGGTGAAATGGCCCTTGTACCCTTCTCATCCATGACGTGGACCAAGTGTGATTTATCAGATACAGCTAGAACAGAGTATAAAGTAAAAAATGCACCAAGATAACACACAGCAAACGTTTAATCACAGCAAAGTACAAAGTGGTAAGCGCTTTCACAACCAAAGTTGCTTCATCAGACACCACAGTAAAAAATGCACAGGTTTAAATAGAGATTCTAAAATGCCAATTAATCAATAAAAATCACACAATGATTAAGTAGCAGTGAAAAACAATTAAGCCTCATGCTCAAACTAAAAAAAGCATTGCTTAAAAATATTGCTTAAAAACATTGTACAAGAAGGAATCAAATACTATACATGAGAAAGCACTTAAAAAACTTATAAAATCATTATAAAACATGGAAAAATACTAGGCAGGAAAAAGTTAAATAGAATACTTGGAAACTAATAGTTAAATACATTAGACTAATTTTCAAAGAAATTAGCTAATCTTAATGCTTGAGATGTCTAGCCTTTAAAAAAGGGACCAAGGAAGTAGTAGCATTCAAACCAGGATACTTTTCAGCATTAAGTTTCAAAATCCAATTCTGTTCATGTCCCTCTGTGATATTCTCAATGTCACCACCTCTGGGGTTTCTATGAATATGTTGTAGAACAAAGAACTTAAAACAAATAGAATGCTTAAAGATCGTATTCTAAACCACCTAAGAGATATTAGTAATAATAAACCATCAAATGCTCTAGCCAATCATGTTATGTCCAATGGCCATTCTCATTCCTTTAAGTTCAACCCCATCACTATGCAGAGCAGTTTTGTCTCTTACTGACTCAACTAAAATAATGAAAGCTGAGATAAAAAACCCTTGAGGCAGCTGCCCATGTGACCTTTCAGTTTTGAACAAATAAGCTGTGAAGAATCAGTCAAGAACAGATTACATGGCACCATTGAGACTGGTCTATTGAAGAAGCAAATAAGTAAAATGGAAAGAATGAATGTGGGAAAGGTGATGGGAGCAAAGTGACCCAATGATATTTAAAGACGTGAGAACAGTGATAGTATCCATATTTACAGGGATCTTTCATAAATCCTTAGAAATGCATAAAGTGTATAAGGTGGCTGGTGTAGTGTATATATATATATATATATATATATATATATATATATATATATATATATATATATAGATAGATAGATATATGGGTTTACTGCTTTACATCGAAAATACACCTCTTCAGAATAAAGCAGTAGACCCTACACTTCAGCGAAAGTCCACTTAAACAAAAGTGCACTTTCGCTGAAGTCTAGTTCCCAGGCTACACACAAAAAAAAACACACTAAAACATGTTTTTGCAAGGGGGGGGCAAGCTCCCCTGCACCCCCCTACTTAAATATACCAACTCCGAGATCGCACTGCTGCGGGGAAATTAGGGAATATTCCCATTCCTCGCTGTAGTGTGACTGCTGAAGTCAATGGTCAAAGCTTCAGTACTTCGAACAAGTGGACTCGGTGAAGTGGGGTTCGAAGTAGTGAAACTTCAAACATATTGACGGATCCCATATATATATATATATATATACATAAATAAAATAAATAATACCACTGTAAGTTAAATGACTATGGAGAGCTTTTTTATGGGACAGATGATACCGAACACTTTAATATGGCAGACAGGATAGTGACAAAGGGCATTAGATACAATAAGTATTCTATATTTATAAAGAGAATTCCTGCTTCATATACTGATAGAATTATTTAACCCTCTGTGGAAGCATTGGATGAGTAATAGGAAATGGGTATAATCTATTTTGATTTCCAGTTAGGTGTCTATACCTGAGTAATCTTTATAAGCTAGAAATTGATTGTATAAATCTAAGGTGTCGCTCTCCTACTTTGGACACAATAGAAGAGTCTTCGTAGGTTCTGTTTAAGCAACTTTATTTTATACAAACACATCATGATAGAGGTTTACTGACTTTAACTTAAGTAACTTCTATACAAACTAACTGCTGTAATCATACATGCTTACTCTCTGGCTGCACTCTCAAAATGGCACTAGGAATGGCACGTGCTTGACATTTATATGTGCACGCTCAGTCTTTGACGTACTTCTTAAAGACACAGCACACAGCACGTGCACTCTGATCTACATAAGGTAAACTAAAAGCTCACTCACTTTGGCAAGACTGACAGTGAAAGCCAGAGAAATGTGCTCAGAGTAGAGACGGGCGCAAATAAAACTTCTTTTGGGCTGGGTGGAGTGGCCATTGTTATCAAATTAAGTGAATGGTAACCCACTGTGATGATAAGATACTCAAACATTAAATACATTTTCTATTGAGGGTTTTCACCCCGACCAGCCAAATAGTCAATGTAATCAACTATGACATCATCTTAGAGAAATACACCTTTTGTAGCAATCAGAGTTCTATCTCATTTTGGTAAACTATAGAACATCTAATCCATTATTTGACAATTCAGGCTTCATGAAATGCTTGACAGACTGAATTCTTCTAATTGTGACAATTCCTCATATAGATCTGTTCTGAGATTAGTTCAATACTTTTTCACTCATTGATAATTTACATTGTGAACTTATTTTCTCATAAAAAACTTATTTATAATTTATATTAAAATTTGAAAATAATTGACAGATAAGACATTTACTTGTTTCTTCTGAAACATTTATAGAAAATATCTACTTGAATTAAATGAAAACTGGTTACAGTTAAATTCATTAGCATCTTTGTAACCTAAAGTATTAGGAATTCCTTAAAATTGTTCACTCGCTACCGGTAACTAAATTGCAGGCACATATATTACTTTGAAAAGCCACTCATTTATAATAAAACACTCCTTTATGCATGTTACTTTTTAGAAATTCCTTAGAGGCTTTTACATTTCCATAGCCTAAGAATCCCTGTCCTAAGCAAATTTTTGTGATTCATTCTCTTCACTGTGATTGTTGAAATATCTTAAATTCTTCATAAGGGATATTGCACTGTCCTTATGACTGAATAAATGATGACTGAGCATCCCCCCAGACAGAAATAGCCATGCTTTACTAAAGTACTAAACCCATGGTTATGGTCCATTCACTACTGCTTAATTTAGACTGGGACTAACATATTTAATTTATAATGCTGGCCCTATTATACAACACATTCTTCTTATCTTCATATATTGCAGGTAAAGTAGTTTTTACACAGTAGAGACACTTTGCCCTCTGGTACAGTTCTTCAGAAGCTATTTCAACTTCTTCAGTAACGTATGCAAAAAGAATTTCTCATATTCAGACACAGAGGTCATAGTTAAACCACTGTCTTAAATGTCATTTCTGCAGAGATTCATATAATTTAGCATTCAGAATGATTTAGAGTATACATATCTGAATTGTTTCTTAACAAAATAATAAAATGTATATTTTAGAATTCAAAGTGGAAACAAGCACAAATTGCTGAGTGAGAGCAATTTTCCTTACTAAGATCTCTGTTGAATGGACTGCATTTTCATACTCTGCCTCAGAGTCATTTGAACCCCTGCCATAGAAATAACAGGCTTCCACATAAGGCTATAAGATCCATTTGATGATGCGAGTGAGAACATTTGTCTGCCATTTTGTTATTTCCCATATGCACCATTTTACACATAAATTCAATTTAATGTAATTGGTATTTGACTTCTTTTCACCATTTTTTACATTTCCACGTTAATACCATCTATGTTAGTTTTGCTGAAACCATCACATTTCAGCCTTTGTGTCATTCGTGTACATAACAATATACTTGTTTTTTAGGAGACGCACTGACATTCTGTTAGCAGTGCACTCTCATTTGGGTAACATTGCACTCACATTTGTGTAACAATACACTCACATTTTGGTAACAATGCACTCACATTTTAGTAACAATGCACTCTCATTTGAGTAACAATGCACTCACACCAGTGCACTCACATTTGGTTAACAGTCCACTCACATCTGGGTAACAGTCCTCTATCATTTGGGTAACAACACACTCACATTTGAGTAACAATGCACTCTCATTTGAGTAACAATGCACTCACACCAGAGCACTCACATTTGGGTAACAGTCCACTCACATTTGGGTAACAGCGCACTCACATTTGGGCAACAATGTCCTCTCATTCTGGTAACAATGCACTCACATTTGGGTAACAATGCACTCTCATTCAGGTAACAATGTACTCTGCTGCAGCCTTATCTAGCTATAAGGTGTCTTTGCTTCTAGATTAATTTATGTTGCTTTTTTAATGCCTTCTCAAGTGAGAAATCTTCCTTAGAAAGTGAATTTTCGTACATTTTCACAATATACGTCACAGACAGACTCTGGGCAGGATTCACAAAGGCTTGCATGGAGTGTAAGAGACGTGTAACACTCCATGCAAGCCTCGCGATCCAGGAACAGCCCAAAACTCCGTGTAGGAGACCAGGTAAAACGTCTCTTACACGGATTGGGCGTGGATATGCTAAATACCTCACTTGCAGCCGAAAGGCATGCAAATGAGATAGAGTAGCGATCCACGAAATAGAAATAAGCCCATGTAAGAGCCGTTTTAGCTGCAGAAATGTACTCTGTTGACAACTGAGTACGTTTCTGCAAAACTCACAATGGAGCCATGTCAGCTCCAAATAAAGGGTGCATATGTGTCAGGCAGCATGCCAATGGCCAAATATATGAACTGCACTGTATAAAACATAAAAATGAAGGTTATAAACCCACAAATGTGGGTTTTATGCAATACATGGAATGACAATGGAGGGACCAGCAGACCAAAAACAACATGGCCACTGTGTAGTGGTTGCTAACGGGGGAAGCTGAGTCTAAGACATGTAACTAAGCATTAGTAGGCAATCTGATGTAAATGAGGGTTAGGATACTGAATCCCACAGTCACATAGTAAATGAGCACATTCTGAGTAGTGTAAGAGATACATAAGGGGGAGGAATAGAGTAGGAGATAGGTGACATCACAGGGGGGAATGGTAGAAAGAAATGCAGTTCATTGGAGGTCAGTGTAACATGACAGATGACAGACACAGATCAGGGAAAGAGGAGTGCCATAAGATAAGCATGGGAAAGTCAAGAAATGGAAGGTGTACACTGTTACTTACACCAAAGTTTCTTGCTGGGCGTGCATGCGCACATGTGCGCACCATGAAGAGCGAGTAGGGCAGTGTGCACATGTGTAAGGCAGACTGAGCATGTGGGAGCGTGTTGGTAGATTTGTAACACTGTTTGCGCTGGTGTGCATGCACTTTAACCCGAATAGGCAGATCCTGAACCGTGTAAGCATGTGTGCGCGCATGTAAGCCACTGTGAGCGTGTTTCTGCTGGTATGCATGCTGCTCCCCCCTGAGGAAACAGAAAGGAAAAATAAAGCAACAGAATTAGTAGGAAGCTAGCAGGGAATACTGCTGGAGCTAGCAGGTGAAAACAATTAGAAGCAGAGAATTACACAGGCAGAGTAGTAGCCCAGCCCAGCACTTAAAACTCTGCAAACAGCAGTGCAGGACGTTTCTCTCAAGAGACACTGCAAGACAGGAGTAAGCTATTAGAAGTGAAAACTGAAAAGCTGAACTCAGAGCAGAAATGCTAGGGGCTGCCATAGCTGTCATAATGACACATAGGTGACTTGCTGAGGGTGGTGACAATGCAGATGGTGCCAGGCAACCCACAGTGAGGAGACGGAGAAGAGTGTACAGGCCCAGGGTCACCTACCACGGGTTACATGAGCTGGAGATAGTAGAGCGCTATAGAGTGGACAGAGAGCTCCTGCACCAAATAGTGGAGATGTGCAGGCCACGCCTCACACACAGAAGCAACAGAGGGGAACCCATCCCAGTGGAAACCAAGGTATGTGTTGGCCTAAGAATACTAGCAACAGGTACCTTCCAGAGACCAACTGGTGATATGATGGGGATATCACAGGCATCAGCCTCCAGGGTACTGCACCAGTTCCTGGATGCCATGTCAGCACATATCGGTGATCATGTATATTTCCCCAATGCCCATGAGGTATTGGCCAGCAATATGCATCTCTTCCAGCAAATAGCGGAATACCCTGAGGTAGTGGGTGCAATAGACTGCACACACATACGCATCAAAGCACCAGCCGGTGAGCAGGGTAGGGCCTACATTAACCACAAGGGCATCCCCTCCATCAACTGCCAGGTCGTGTGTGGGGCCCAGGGCATAATAATGAATGTGTGTGCTGGCTGCCCTGGGAGCTACCATGATTCCCACATCTGGCATTTGACACAGCTGTACCAGACATTCGCCAATTGGGGACATCCCACACGGACACCTAGTGGGGGATGCAGGTTATGCACTGGAGCCGTGGCTGATGACACCCATCAGAAACGCACACACACCTGAACAGGAACACCATAATGAGGCACACACACAAACACGTAATGTAATAGAGCATGTGTTTGGGCTGCTCAAGTCACGGTTCCGGTGTCTGGACACATCTGGTGGAGCCTTGCAGTACTCACCAACTACATGTACCCAAATTGTCATGGTATGTGCTATGCTACATAATATGATCTTGCGAAAACAGCTGCAGCAGGACCAGCATAGGGCTGGGCCAAACACCCCCCACCATTGCCAAGACCATCACAGGCAGAGCATGACTCGGAGGAGGAACAACCTAAGCCTGCCCCAGTAGGCAGAAGGAGATGTGCCCAGTATGCCCTGGCCTTGACAAAGAGGCAACGCATAGCACATACACTGGCTCAGTAGGAACCCTGGGAATGATACACCTCTCTGACTCACTCAAATAATAACAGGGATGCCTAAAATGACATGACCTGCTCATAAACATGTACAGGGAGTGTAATATGTGCATCCGACAGAGGCAGCCCTGTAGCACCACATGAGGCATGAATGCCATGTGTTAAGTAATGTAACACCATGTACTATATGCACACTTGAGGACCCTGACTAACATCCACCCTCACCAAGCATGAAGCCACAAAATGACGATGGGATGATCAATTGCAATAATTGGCTGAAGTAATGTAGTTAGTCAAAGGGGAGCCAATGTGTTTCAGCCTGGGAAGACATGCTGAGCATGACATGATGCACCACCTGCTAGGGTTGGCGTGCACCTATCAGTCCAGGCCCCATGGATACTGGCAAAGGCTGTCAGTACTCACAGCGTGCCCTGAATAGGTAAGTCTCAAAACACAAACCCACCTTCATAGGTACCACAAGGGATAGGAACCTAGATGTAATGCTACCCAATGGAAGAAGTCTAAACAGCAAGATGCGTGCAGTGTAAACGCACACAGTATGGAGAATGTTGATATCTGTCCTGTAATAGAAAACTGGGTCAAGGCTCACATCAGCACCCTAACACTACCAGGTTACACCTCGTACTGTGCTGTACAGCCTCAAAACATGGAACAAGCTACAAAAGGAGAGTGACTAGCAATAAATGTCAAGGATAACCACACCCCCATGTTGGTACCACAACAGGAAGCAGCATGGATTAGCCATGGTCAAGTTCCAGTGGCTAAAACCGCCTCCGAGTATATAGCCTGTTGCAGACTACTGTCCTAACACCAGGAACTGCACCTGGCCTATGTTGGAATACATGAATATATCAAGCCCCCCAAACCACATTATATTGGTTGACTGAAAATACCCAGACAGACACTGGGAGCATTATACTAGCACCAACACAGTAGGAGAAAAGTTCCCAGAATCCATAAACCAAAATGCCCAGGAACAACATACCACTCCCACAAGAGGGGTAAGCATACTGGATGTGATAATCAGCAACATGCGTACTGGATGGCAAGATGAGAAGTGTATCCCTCACTGGTAAGACCAGACCATAGAGTAATCACACCGGATATACACATCCTGACCACAATCCCTGGCCAGACAACCACAGTGAAAAACATGTGTAAAGCATAAGTTGCACACCTCTAAACTGATGTGGAATCCACTAAAGGCCCTGTGCAGGTGCAGAATATGGGACACACCGCAGAACCTGTTATACAGGCATTCCATGAACACAGCCAGGAATGCTTGGATTATGCAATCACAAATAACAACAACACACAATGCCATACACGCAGGCATCTGGCATGCTGGACTCCAGCCATTACCAAACCATGCAAGAGAATGAGGAAGCTACTACATGATAGAGCAAACATAAAAAGGGAAGTAATCACTGATCAGTAGTATGGCAATAAAATATGTCCACACATACAATCCACTAAGGCCAGCTACAACAAGTAGAATCCAGCTACAACAAGTAGAATCTGTGAATCCTGAGGCAATGTTACACCTGCCCCAAGTACACAGACAACCCTCAACTCCCCCCATTAAATACAAATATATGTGAGAAATGCAACCAATTATCCAAACCGGAGGCTGAGCTCCCCCAACTCAGTACTGTCAAAACTAGTCAGGGGGAGAAGGTAACCACATACACCACAAACCCAGTCCCACATAGACCTATCACAACTGTAAACCAAACACATAAACACAGAAAAACATTACCGGAGGCCCTAATTACAAACACACCAACAGAGGCCTCCAAAGCAGACCCCAAGCAACCAGAACCTCTAAACATAGCACATGCAACACATAGTACACAAAGCTGATGTGCTAAACAGTCACAGGCCAGAAGGAGAAACAACATGCCTGATACAATTGTAATAGGTGTCTGTATAAGCAGACACACTGCTGTCCCACTCACCAGACTGAACAAGGGAAAGGGTACAGTAAGCTGCCTGTAGGCTGCTACAATACGCCACATAACACAAGTACGCAGGTCACCCCAAAGCAAGCAGAAATATGATGCACTCATTGTCCATGCTAGTGTCAATGACCCGAGATGTACCTCCCTGGGCTACATGAAAAGAGACATGGATGAGCTCTCTGAGTATGTACTCCAGACCGGTATGACACTGGCCGTTTGCAGCATCCAACCCTCACCAAGAATGATGCCACAGTACAAACACAGAATCATCAGCTTTAACAGGTGGCACAATTACAGCTGTCAGTCCAAGAGGATCTAATGTCTGTCTGCTTGAGATGTCATGCATGACAAGCCATGCTGCTGTTCCAGGGATGGCTTGCACCTGTTACCCCTGGGCGTCTGGATACTGGATAAGGGCTTTGCCACCTCCTTATAGCCGTACATAGGCAAGGCCGAAAAGACTAACCCACCACCCTAGAAAACATAAGTGGTAAGAAACATAAGGGTAATGCTGACCAATGCCAGATGTGTAAACTGCAATATGCATGCTCCTGAGGCACTTCCCAGTATGGAGAACATCGATGTCTGTGCAGTGACAGAAACCTGCTGCAAGCCTACTGACAGCACACCAGCACTACCAGGTTATACCTCATATCATGCGTTATGGCCCCAACACCTGGACCAAAACATCAAAGGAGGGGGTGTATCCATATGCAGCACAAACACCCATACGGCCAGGTAACTGACAATGCACAAAGCAGCGGAGACCACCCATGTGCACCTAACTGTACTCAAAACTGCTGTACAGTCTGTAGCATGCGACAGACCACACTCTCACACACAGGAACCCCACCCAGACATCCTGAAGACACTGGACAGTATGAATGTCCCACCAAATACCAAACAAGGTACTCACAAATTACCACATAGGTGGTAAACCATTATGTATGCAAGGAGTAATCAGGGACCTAGGGACACAAGTCAATAGTAACCTGTCATGTGACACTCACAATGCCAATGTGGCTAGGAAGACTGTCTATATTGGACACCGTATCATGAAAGGATTCACATCTACATCAATAGAGGTCACTGTGCCCCTGTACTGTTCACTTATCAGACCCATAATCTAGTACAATAACTCATATGGGATGTACCATACCTGACACCTGCAGCAGTTTGGAAGACCTCAAAGGTACCTCACCAAGAGGATAAAGGGAGTCAAATATATGTCATATGCTGCCTGGCTGTAGACACCCCAGCTGAATGCAGTCACAGACTGCCTACACAGAGGCATTGTATGTCTGTTGTACAAGGCCATGTCCAGCACAGGAGTAATGGACATGCTCCACCCCAGGAAATCAAAGCCATCGGAGCTGTGAGAGTGACAGATGTCAACCTCAACACATAATGAAATAGGATGTGCTGGAGGGACAGATACATAACCCAGAGGCTCCCCACACCCTGGAACAGGATCCCACTCCATGTTAGGCAGAGCCCCTCACTGACACCCCTCAACAGGAATATTGCCAAGTGGATGGATGATCATAGATGTACACTGGGGGTCTTCACTGTGTCACGTCCAGACAGAGGCACAGTAAAGAAAATCATAAATGGCCATAATATTCACATAGCAAGGGGCGGCGAAAGACACATACACTCTAGCTAGGCTTACTAATGCCCTAGGGTGGATAGCCTAGTATATACCTATGAACTTATGAAGATACAAATTGTACAGGACACTAAGGATAATCACAAGGCTTACTCAACTGATGATAGGAACCATGTTGGGAATTCACAGATATGCTCCGAATCACACAGATATTACAAACAACATACCAAACACACACACATATTGCCAACATACAACCTGACAGGTGCAGTGCAAACGCCCCCCAGAATGCAAAATATCTATCCCAGCAGACTGCTGGCCCCCTGACATTGCAGATGCTGAGGTAACAGCCATCATCTACAAAGCAAAACACACAGCAGCAAAGGTATGAGATGGTGTCCTGGGCTGAGGCCAACATAGACTCCAAGAAGAATGGAATGCCAAATCACACTACTGCTCAATGTCAGCCTTACCACAGGATATGTACCCAAAGAGCAGTGTACAACAACAGTGGTCCTTCACAACAAAGGTGTTGCCTGAATGGATACTGCAAACTACCACCCCAGGATCCTGACAAGCTTGGTCTGCACAGCTATGGATAGGATCAGCATGTACCGCAGACATAAAGCTATCGGGGACCTACTGACATCGGACCCTACCCAGTGTGGCTGTCGTAAGTCCAGACAATACCCTACATGTTCAGTATGGATATGTTCACCAGCTTAAATATAAACTCCTATGTCAGTAGAGGGGTTGCAAACCAGACCAAGGACAGAACTGACATGGTCAGACATGCTGCATCCATGTCAGACTTCAAACGAGATATAAGTGGCATCCCACAAGGCTTGGTCCTGGGACCTCCACCCGTTCCATATATATGTACCATAGGTACAGGCCAACGCGGAAGGACTGTGACTGAACATGTATGCAGAGGAGTACAAACTGCCCACCATATCTGACCCCCAGCTGACACAAGCAACCCACAAAAGGGCCACATAGAAACAGACAACTGGTGCCATAGCCATGTCAGCAACCTAATTGCAGAAATGTGTATAGACAACCACCGTTGATATACAGTAAGTGCCCACCAATTACCACACAGGTGTTAACCCATTACGTACCTAACATGTAATGAGAGACGTGGGGACACAAGTTGATAGATATCCTGCTTTGGACAAACATGTGGCTGTAGTGTTCACAGAAACATACCATATACCCACCCAGTCATGAAGGTTGTCAGATCTAGATAAGGGGAGGTCACTGTGGCTCTGCAGTCATCCTTCATCAGCATCACAATTGACTACAATAGCCCCTGTGGGATGTACCTCAGCAGACACCTCCATCAACTGTAAAGTCCACAACAGTACCTCACCAGGAGTAGCAAAGAGCATGAACAGATGCCATGTGTTGCCTGATTAAACAAACTGCAGCTCCACACACTGCCATACTGCCCACCCAGAGGCAAGCTGTGCCTGATGTATGAAGCCATGTTCAAGCTGGAATCAATGAACATGCTGCACCTTGTACAATCTGAATGGCAGTGAGCTATGCACATGAGAGACCTGAACCCCAGCACTGACATACATAGGACAAGCTGTACTGAATGATCCATAACACAGAAGCCACCCCCACTCTTGAATAAACTCCCAGTACAGGTTAGCCAGAGAGTCACCCATCGACACCCCTCAAGAGGAATCTTGAGGAGTGGATGGGTGATGGTAGGTTTACCCTGGGTATTACTGTTATGTCACAGGTAGACGGAGGCACAGTATACTAACCATGACATATGTCATGGCAAACTCCACTTACAATGTGTGTCGAAGGACAAACACACTCTCTGACTAGCATCAGAAATGGCCTAGGGCACATTGCTAGTTTTTTCCAATGTCCACCTATGTTGTGGAATACACTACCAATGTTGAACAAGCCTGGTGTAGGTAGTCCATATCTGAACATAATGCAACATGGTCATATGTGCACAACTGGCCCCTACACAGTCTGTTGTGCTCACTATGAAGATATCAAGCAGTGATAGGACTAAAGCCCAGGATACTGTTCACCACAGTGAAAGTACTGAACCAATACACTATACGGTACTACAGTGTTAGGTCATTATGAAAGGATGTTGACAACTGTATGCAAAGTATCCCATGCAATCCCTGCAGGCACAGTATAATCCCTGTTGTGGTCAGACACAAAGCACTTAGCCAGTAAGTACACAACATGACACCCAACACACAACCATAAACGTGAGATATTGTTGAAGTTCACACCCACCCAAATATGTGGTGGGCTGCAGAGTTCAACATATGGAAAGCTCACACTGGGCATACTCGCACACTTGGATAAATGAGGCATATGTCAGACAACATGCCATGGAAAGGCTGAACTAGGCATGCTCACACACTTAGGCCATATCTCCATTTAGCAGTTGGCCACACATATCTGGTATTTGTACGTGTCATTCCAGGAACCAACCACAACACAGCAATCTGCCCAGTGCACACAGTAAATGACTACAGAGACATAAGTGATATAGTGGATCGCCCTCATATTCAAACATCTTCCACAGATGCACAAGTTGTTCATAGGAACAGGGAATGCTATGGCAATAAAGACCTGCAAACAGTCTAACAGCAACAAATATTGTGCATCTGACAATTAAACATATGGGTGTAGAGGTCAATACTAGGCTGTTTGCCCTAGGGAATGACAGCTTAGCCAGAGTGTACTTGGCATATGCATCCCCACTACAGTAGGCTACTGTGCCACTGTAAAGTAGGTCACATAAGGCAACGTGTGAGACTAGTGTGCTGTGCCTCTGTCAAGCAGGGACACAGTGGAGATCCTAGGGTATGAATGTGCTAAGCCACATCCATGTTGTTGGTGTGTGCTGGAAGAGGGTTGCTGAGGACCTCTAACAGTAAGTGGGCATCAATAACAGACTGAGGGGAGCCCTATCTGCATTTTCTGGACAATTCCACTGTCAAC
Organism: Protopterus annectens; assembly: GCF_019279795.1. Classification (NCBI taxonomy): domain Eukaryota; kingdom Metazoa; phylum Chordata; order Ceratodontiformes; family Protopteridae; genus Protopterus; species Protopterus annectens. Next base: position 1,112,688,896 of record NC_056746.1, on the reverse strand, counting down.
ACTGTGTTGTGATGATTATGTGGGATTGAAGTGTCATGCCGGTACTGTTCAGAGGTGTCCTCCCTCTGTGGGCTACAGCTCTGCAATGTATTAACTCACTCTGGCTGTTGGACGGCTCATATATGGCTGGTGTACACCTGACAGGTGTCCTGTTGTGGAGCAGTCATGGGTATATGTGGGATAGCATGATCAATGCAAACCTTACACATGCTCATAGAATGCAATTGTGCAGAGAGGCCAGTATAGTCCCCCAGCATGGGTCCTTTGAAGTCGTCCACCCCAGTCTTCACAAGTGTAGAGTCTGCTTGTGCTAAATACAGTTTGTTTGCAGTGACAACCTTGCCTGGGGGTGGGGATGGGATATGAATGTCCAGGGAAAGTTGGGAATGGTCATATATCAACAATGGTGGTCTACCTCTGGTGTGGAACAGTGAGTACCCATGTTGCAGATGGACAGGTGCAATATGTATTCCCCCATGTGGCTGTGGTGAGTGGTTCTGCCATAGCACATGGACCCACAAATTGTACTGGCTGTAGGGTAATGTTGTAGAGGCCTGAGTAGTTCCCACACACAATATGCCTGTACCTGATGTTAACAACTGGAATGGTGTATGTGAACACCTGCATATCCCGGCAGTGTTCCCAGGGAAGCAAAGTGTGTGTCCTGGATGTGGGAGTGGTGTTCTGGACTGGTTGTGTTGTGTGTTACAGGTCCTGTGGTCACGAAGCATGGTATAGAACATAACCTGCCAGTGCGATGTGCATATCTGACCCTGAAGTAGGTGGCTGCAAATGCATATATATGCTATCCCCCACCTGACAGGTAGTACTAGATGTACATACCTCTGTAGAAATAAAGATGTCAGCACCCTATAAATACTGCCGATGCAGAACCGATGCCCAGTAATTTGGATAGCGCGCTCTGCTAATGCCTCTCTCTCAAGTCTCTCTCTTCTACGGACCCTGGAAATTACCGCCCCATAAGCTTGACGAGCCTTTTCTGCAAAGCTATGGAGAGGATCATAATGGAACTCATAAATAAAGACATTGGGAACCTACAGACACTGGATCCTACCCAATTTGGCTTTGTCAAGGGCAGATCCTGCCTCTTGAACTTGGTTGACTTTTTCGAAACAGTCACTAAGGCCATTGATGAGGGTAAGGCAGTTCACACAGCCTACCTTGACCTAGCAAAAGCGTTCGACACAATACCCCACTCGGGCATCATAGAAAAGCTCACCAGCTTAGATGTAAACCCTTATGTCACAAGATGGGTTGCAAACTGGCTCAAGGACAGAACACACAGGGTTAGAGTTGCTGGTGCCATGTCAGACTTTAAGCCGGTCATGAGCGGTGTCCCACAGGGCTCAGTCCTGGGCCCCCTCTTGTTCGGCATTTATTTTTCTGAAGTGCAGGCAAACATAAGGGGATTGTGGCTGACAAAATTTGCAGATGACTGCAAACTGGGCACCATAATTGACACTCCATCAGACACAGACATCCTCCAGAGAGGTCTCATAGAAATGGATAACTGGTGCCAGAGCCATGGCCTTAAGCTAAATGCCAAAAAATGTATAGTCATACCCTTTGGGAAAAACAAGGTAACCCCTAATTACCACATAGGTGGTAATCCATTAAACACGGAAGAAGTTATCAGGGACCTGGGGACCCAAGTTGACAGTAACCTCTTTTGACACTCACATTGCCAAAGTGGTTAGGAAGACCTTCTACATTGCCCACCTGATCATGAAGGGATTCACATCCAGATCAGGAGAGGTCATTGTACCCCTGTACTCTTCACTTATCAGACCAATGATTGAGTACAACGCCCCATTCGGAATGTACCTTACCCGACACCTGCAGCAGTTGGAAAGCCCCCAAAAGTTCCTCACCAAAAGGATAAATGGGCTCAAACATATGTCATACGATGCCCGACTGAAGAAACTCCAGCTCTATTCAGTCGCATACCATCTGCTCAGAGGTGATCTGTGCCTGACATTCAAGGCCATGTCCAACCTGGAATTAATGGACATGCTCCACCTCAAAAAATCCAAATCCACCAGAGCCACGAGAGCAAGAGACTTAAACCTCAACACGGATTATAAATAGGACGTGCTGGAGGGACAGATTCATCACCCAGAGACTCCCTACACTATGGAACAGAATCCCAGTCCATGTGAGGCAGAGCCCCTCACTGACTCTGTTCAAGAGAAATCTTGACGAGTGGATGGGAGATCGTAGGTTTACCCCGGGAATCATCTCTATGTCACTGGTGGACAGAGTCACAGCAAACTAATGGGTATAGTATTCTCATCCTAAGGGGTGTTGAAAGCCACACACATTCTGGCTAGGCTTATAAATGCCCTAGGGCAGATAGCCTAGTATGAACCTATGAACCTATGAACCTAAGTGCCATAATATAGTTAGGTAGGAGTTTGAACCATGCAAATGCTCAGTATGTGCGCGGGTGAGCGGGGTTGTTGTGTGTGCAAGTCTGTGTGAGGGAAGTGTCCCTTTTGGTAACTGGGAAAACACTCTACAGGATGCACATTCCCCTTTCTAAGCACTGATGATGTCAGCACCCTATAAGTATAGCAGGAGAAGTGAAACCTCTCAGTAATACAAATAGCCCACTCCGCTAATGCATCTGTCACAAGTGTCATAACAAAATTGGTTAGGTGTTTGAATCCTGCAACTGTCTAGTGTGTGTGGAGGGGGATTAGTGTGTGTGTAAGTCTATGTGAAGGAAATGTCCCTTTTGGCAACTGGGAAAACACTCTACAGGATGCACATTCCCCTATCTAAGCACTGATGATGTCAGCACCCTAAAAGTACAGCTGGAGAAAAGAAACCTCCCAGTGATCCAAATAACACACTCCGCTAATGTATTTCTTTCAAGTGTCATGACACTGTTAGATAGGGGTTTGAAACCTGCAAATGACAAGTGCGTGTGTTTGGATGAGGGGAGTTTGTGTGTGTGCATTTCTGTATGAAAGACATGTGCTTTTTGGCAATCAGGAGACCACACTACATGATGCACATTACCCTTTCCAAACACTGATGATGTCAGCACCCTATAAGTACAGCTGGAGAAGGGAAACTTCCCAGTAATCTGAATAGCGCCCTCTGCTAATGCATCTCTTTCAAGTGTCATAACATAATTAGGTCGGCGGTTGAAACCTGCAAGTGAGTGTGTTGGGATGAGGGGAGTTTGTGTGTGTGCATTTCTGTATGAAAGACATGTGCTTTTTGGCAATCAGGAGAACACACTACATGATGCACATTACCCTTTCCAAACACTGATGATGTCATCACCCTATAAGTACAGCTGGAGAAGGGAAACATTCCATTAAACCGGATAGCACACTCCGCTAATGTGTTTCTCTCACGTGTCATAACATAGTTAGGTGGGGGTTTGAAACCTGCAAGTGTGTGTGTTGTGATGAAGGGAGTTTGTGTGTGTGCATTTCTGTATGAAAGATAGGTGCCTTTTTTGGCAATCAGGAGAACACACTACATGATGCACATTACCCTTTCCAAACACTGATGATGTCAGCACCCTATAAGTACAGCTGGAGAAGGTAAACATCCCAGTAATCCGAACAGCACACTCTGCTAATGTGTCTCTCTCAAGTGTCATAACGTAGTTAAGTAGGGGTTTGAAACCTGCAAGTTTGTGTGTGTGCATTGCTGTATGAAAGACAGGTGCATTTTGGCAATCAGAAGAACACACTACATGATGCACATTACCCTTTCCAAACACTGATGATGTCAGCACCCTATAAGTGCAGCTGGGGAAGAGAAAACCTCCCAGTAATCTGAATAACACACTCAACTAATGCGCCTTTCTCAAGTATCATAACATAGTTAAGTAAGGGTTTGAAACCGGCAAGTTTGAATGAGGCGGGTTTGTGTAAGTGCAATTCTGTATGAAAAATGTGTGCTTTTTGGCAATCAGGAGATCACACTACATGATGCACATTACCCTTTCCAAACACTGATGATGTCAGCACCCTATAAGTACAACTGGAGAAGAGGAACTTCCTAGTAATCCGAATAGTGCGCTTCGCTAATGTGTCTCTTTCACATGTCGTGACGTAGTTAGGTAGGGGTATGAATCCTGCAAGTATGGGAGAACAGATCCTTTTGGCAAATACTACAATACACCAGATGCTGCATATTCCCCCAGTAAACACAGGGGATGTCACCACACTATCAGTACAGCCAAACAGGGCTATTTGCCCGGTAATGCCAATAGTACGATCCGCTACTAGGTCTACTACCACTGTCAGAGCACAGATAGGTATGTTTTGGAAACCCACAACTGCCACATGTGGTTGTGTCACACAATATGACCATGTGTGGGTTGTTCATAACAATGCATGCCATTGCCTAAACCAGCAATGGCAATGCACACATGATGTATGTGTGTGACACATACACATATATACCTGTGACCTTCAGTAGTTACCATATCTGACACGTGCCTCAAGTGGATAAATGGTATTCGCAATGCATAACATTATGACTGTGTCTTACTGTGCAGGGGCCGCACATGGTGTGTGTCTATACAGTGTGGGTTGTATATGGTATAATACCAACAGCAGGGGATACACATCTGGTCTGGGCCATATAGTCCACATGTAGTCGATGAACAGGTGCTGCATGTTTCCACCTGTTGTGGGAGTGGTAACATGCTATTCCACTGCAATTCAGTGACTATATGCTGGGAACCTTTCAGCTAGTGTGTTGTAGCTACAGTAATGCTCACACGCAATGTTTGACTGGATGCAGTCCAGCCATATGAAGGCATTTCTAGAGACTGTCATATTGCCAGTGTTGTTAGGGAGGACAGGTGGGTTTCCTGTGTATGGGAGGGTTGTGTGTGCCAGGCTATGAACCAGAAGGCAGTCCAACACACTGTTAGCTGCTCATGGATAGGCCCTGATGCTTTGTGCTGTGCCAAAACCCTGGAGGTGTGTGTATCTGTGGTGCCTTGAGATACCACCCCCCTGTCCATGTGTGTTACATGTGTAGGGGACGACAGGCATGGTATGAGGTATAACCTGGCAGTGATGGGTTGCACCTGTGAGCCATGAATCAGGAATCTGGTACTGCACAGATATTGCAGTTCACCGTGCTGAGGACAGTGTCCAGCACATGCATCTTGCGGTGTACACTGCTGGTGTTGTGTAGCATCACTGTTAGTGTCCTATCCTGTGTGATACCCATGGAGGTGGCTATGTAATCCGTGTCCTGCAGTAATAGGCACTATGTGTGTATCAAGGGGCTTCGCCAATATACAATGGCCCATGGGTGTCACGTGCAAGCTGCCCCTCGCAAATCATTGTGGCTTCCCTAGCATGTAAGCACACGTTGACAGCCATTGGATACCCTATGAATGACATTGGAGATTGAGCAGAATGTAGACATAGAACACCCTTCCTACATATTGTGGTAGCATACCTGGTGAGGGTATGATGGCAACCAAGATCAGGCTCATACTGGCCCATGCCACATGCTGAGAGATCCCTTCTATGTTCCCTATCATGTAGTCCAGGGAGGTATGTCTCAGGTCATCCATAGCGGCATGGACAATGACTGAGTCATATGTGTCCATGCCTCTGACTGACCTGTATGCATGTGTTTTGTGGTGGACCATAGTGCCCCATGGGCATATCACTGTGATCTTCACCATGTACAGCCTGTTGAGCGTGACCCCACTGCAGTGGCCAAGAGAGGTACCTGACACATCTGTAGCAGGTGTGTTGTGTAGCCCTATAGGCTGTGAGTGTGTGGCACACGGAATGTGTGTGCCATGTGTGGCATGTGCTCTGTTCCGACGTAACGTATGCCTGTGTGCCAGCTGCAGAGGTGTGTGATGCTCAGGCAGGATGCTATTCTGAGTCTCCAAGTATGCCCCAGTGTGTTCAGATTGCTGTCAGTGCGGGTCTATGTCAGACTGGTATTGTAGTTACTGTAGTATGTTATGCCACCTGACAGGGTTTGGCAGTACTGGGTTCAGAGTGCTCAGTCCCCAGATTGGCTATGTGGTGGCATCCCACACATGTGTTGTACATTCCTGGCCAGGGGAGAGGGTTGACTGCATACATGTGGCAGCTGTGACATTGCCACATGACTCACATAAACCACAACTGGACCATAGAGGTGATTCTCAGGTTACCTTTACACATGCTACGATAGTAGTGTGATTGCCATGGTGATTACCAACACATAGGGCCAATGGGGAACAACATACTGAAGGTGAGTATGTGTGGGTGTACTGCTACTGATTTCATAGCACTGGCATATATGACTGCACACATGGGTAAATGCCAGGTAAGTCATGTGCAATGTGCACAGGCAACGTACATGCGAACAGGACAGACAGTGACGTTCTGTCATGTGGAAATTGACATACGTATAGTACGCTATGCAGATGTCACTAGGAGTCCTCAGAAGCTCTGTAACTCTGCATTGCAGGTGGAAGCAGTGTTCCAGGGAACCCCAAGCAAACATGCATGCAAACAAAGCTACAGTAAGCAGGGCTGGAAGTAGTCCATTGTACAACAAAGAAGGGGTAACACTTACAGTAAGTAACAGTGCAAATATGTAGGCACTATCAACATGTACCCAGGAATGCACAGCTCAGCTGTCCATGGTAGAGCTGATATTATGTCATAGTTAATTGTGATTTGTATTACATTGGTACTGCACACATATCAACATGCGCAAACATCCACATTGCATAGTCGTTGTGGGCAACATGCCACCATTACTGTACATGTCCATCATTGCGCATCACTACTTGCATTAGCTTCTCCCCTGTGCTACCTATGTATGTGGCTATTTGTTGACATCCTTACCACCGGTATGCAATAATGTGCAGCTGTTACACTATGGTACTTACTATGGGTGTAGATAACAATTCAGGACAGTCATACAGTTACTGCATCAGGCATGCTGGGATATACACACAGTCATATCAGCACACTGTACTGTTACCAACATGATATTAGTAATACACTTCTATGTAGTCACCCTGTACATCAGCAATGTGTTTACCGGTTCCTGCACTGATGTTGGAGATTGCAGGAGGTGGCACAGTTTCATCATATGCACAGGGTGTGAATTAGGTATGCCTGAGTCTGCCACTAATACCACCAATTGACATGTGTGTGTATGTGTGTTGGTGAGGGACAGCAGTACAGGGTGGGGCACTGTTGGTGCAGTGTGTGCATGTATGTGGTAGCCCTAACATTTCGCATGTGTGTATGCGTGTTGCTGTGTGGATCCAGCCTCCATCATAATGCAGGTGTGTTGCTGTTGATGTTCCTGGGCTGGAGCCACAACACTTAGGAGTAGCCCCTCCAGTCTGGTGAGGGGGGGATGTGTGGCCACCCCACCTCCTGTGGCGACCTGTCGCCTGTGGATATCCGAAGCACGCTGACGGACATTTCTGATTAAATCACTGCAGTGATGTCGTACCTACTCTTATGTCCTATTATGCGTGCCAATGTCATTTACCCTACGGACAAGGTCTTGCCACAGTGCAACCCTCTCCTGCTGATTCTGGCTGGTGTGGGAAAACAGTATGTCATAATCCCGCACCAGGCTCTGGTGTATCTCTTCATCTTCTGCAGCAGAGTAGGCAGGATTTCGCTGACGCGCCATGTCCCTGGAAGAGAACACAAACAGGATATCAGCAGACTATGTCAGCAATATATGGCACACATACTATACATGATACTCAACTGTAGTGATATACTACTACTCCCATATGTAGCACGTGTGTGTCTCTTGGTGGATACACAAGTACATGGCCAGATATCAGTGCTCAGCCAACACCTGTGCAACAATACCTGCCACATTCCATACAACATAGTAGCATGCCCCATCGGTCAGCACACTGAGACAGGTCCAATGCACAACCTCACTCTGGGGGTTCATACCAAGGTACTGTATGTGGAACACCATCCACTAGTGTGATCTGGACACAAATTACTCAGTCTGGATATACATATCCCACCACCACCACCACCAGCACAGTAGACTACTTTGATATATATGTGATTAGACAGATATTCACTTGTTAGGACTGACATGGTATCCATGCAGCCCACTGGGCCAGTGGAAGCCACAACCCACACTGCTGACCCCTTTGTGAATGCTTCCCATGGACATCCCAAAGAATGCATGGAACATGCACACACATTTCTAACCCAGACCCTATGCACAAAGGTTAGGCATCCTGTCTGGTGGACCGCAGCCAAAGGCAGATTGTATAACGATAGAAGGAGGCTACTGCAGGACAGAGCAGATTCACATAAAGGGAAGGCATCTGTGGTCAGCACTGGTAATAAGCTACGGTCTCTCATAACAACATCCACGGCCTACTCTGGGAGGGAAATGGCCACGAACACTATAGATAACCACAAGGCCTTCTTCAGTTATGTTAGACATATGGACCAAATGCCTCAGATATGCTCTGAGTTACTACACACCTACTTAACATTCACTGAACACACAGATATTGGCAACATTTTGGCAGACAGGTTCAGTGCACGTATCCCCCCTCCTTCTCCCCCACACTTAAAAATACTTATCACAGCTGAATGTAACCTCCCTATCATCTCAGATGTCCAGGTGAGGGCCGCCCTCAGCAAAGCAGAACACACAGCATCAATGTGACTTGATGGTATCCCTGGATGTGCGCTACGTGAACTCCAAGAGGAGATACAACCGCATATAAGACTGATATTTAACCTTGGCTGTACTACGGGATATGTACCTGAACACTGGCATACAGCAACAGTGGTCCCACTCCACTAAGGAGGCACCTCTACTGACCCTGGGAACTACCTCCCCATAAGCTTAACCAGTCTGGTCTGCAAAGCTATGGAATGATTCATTATGGGACGCATATACAGCGATATTGGCTACCTGCAGACACTTGATCCCACCCAGTTTGCCTTTGTGATAGGCTGATCCTGCCTTTTGAACCTGGTTGACCTTTCAAAACAGTCACTACAGCCATTGATGAGGGCAACGCAGTCCATACAGCCTACCTGGACTTGCCTAAGGCCTTCAACACAGTACTCCACTCAGGCATCATAGACAAGCTCATTAGCTTACATGTTACTACATATGTCACATGATGGGTTGCACACTGGTTGACATACAGAATCTATAATATCGATATTGTGGGAGCCATGTCAGACTCAATGCCAGTCATATGTGGTATCCCACAGGGCTCTGTCCTAGGACCACTCTTGTTTGGCATTTACTTCTCAGATGTGAAAGCAAACATGTGCGGGTTGTGGATGACAAAGTTCCCAGATGACTGTGAACTAAGCGCCATAGTCGTTACACCAGCTGACACACACATCCTACAGACAGGCCTCACTGAAACGGACAACTGGTGCCAGGATCATGGCCTAACACTGAATGACATGTAATGTATAGTCATCCCCTTTGGGTGAAACTACGTGCACGCAACTTATCACATGGACATACCTATAGATACAGACCAATGACACATATGGAAGGTTCACAGTATGTAGACTATTAACTTGTTACTTTACATTACCCGTGTTTGTCACAGCTGGTTGCATTACCATTACTTTAGCTTCCTGCTGCTGCTAGCCCAGCTTGGTACTGACACTGCTGACAGCTTCAACTTAGTTTGTGTAACGTGTGTTTTTGTTTGTGTTCTTATTTTCTTTTTTTTTTCTCTCTCTCTCTCTCTCTCTCTCTGTCTGCCTCCAGACGGTGCAATGAAAGTATTGCATGTGTGGAGTGGGAGCACAGGATGCTTTTGTAGGTATCTGCATAAGTCCATGTGATGGCCTCTGCACCAATTGTAAGCCAGCATTTGCTAACTGCATGCAGCCAGTTGTGTACTGATTGCAGTTCTCACTCTGATTTCAGGACAGTGCTATAAAAGGGTATGTGAGATAGGTGTTGCCCTTTCAGATTGTAAGGGCGGGGACCATGCTGGTATGCTGTGGACACTGTTCTGTGAGTGTAAATGTTAGTATCTCTCTCATGATTCAGGCTGTGTTGTAGATTCACATTTCTCCATTCCTCTCTCCTGTTTCCTGTACTAAGTGTGTATGCACACTGACACCTACAACTATATAAATATATATATATATATATGTAATTATACATAAATTTATATATGTACATTAACTGACATTATTACTTACTAGCTACCAACTAGCATGGCTGTTTCTGTTCGCACACTACTATTATATAAATCCACTAGATTTGACAGTAAATATACATGACATGCTTTGTGTACTACACATCCTATATTCCCTTTACATCCATTCCTACTATTACATGATATATTTATTGTAGCACAATATTTTAATATAACAGTTGTGTCTTAGTGGTAAGTCATGCAGACTACTGTTTCCAAGGTCCTGGGTTTGGGACTGACAGTGGGATTTTATTTTGCTTTTGAACTGACTACAGGACCTGTCAATCAGAGTGACTAAGGCACTTTTAAGCAGTTGTAACCGGGTTAGCGCTGGTTTGTGTGGAGCTCCCGCATGCGCACTGGCGTTCAGCTCTGCGCACACCCGCTTACAACCGCTTGACAGTGCTTACTCTGGCGCACACCCGTGCTATTTTCTTTGAAAGAAATGAAAATGGAGAGACAGGAAAGTGGTGAAAAAGGGGTCACAAAGAGGGTAAGACAGTAGGGAAACAAGCTTGGGTTTTGCAGGAGGGATGTAGGTAAGGCCCATAGCTGCCCATTTCTTCATCAGCAACAGCTGTGCATATGTTTGTAATTTGGTGTGACATTTGAAACCTTCCACCCCTGAGATAGGTGTCAGGACAACAATAATACTTGTTGTACAGCCAATTGTAATTGATAGTTTCCATGTCCAGCAGACATGTGTGCGGATTGGGCAGCTATGTATGGGGCGTAATTTTTTTGTGGGTACAGAGTGCCTTTTTTTTTTTTTTCAGGTGAGAGTGGTATGTCAGGTAAAGGAAGTCAGTATAGCTGGGGAGGTAGGTTGGGTAGGTCAACAGACAAGACAAACAAGACGCATACAGGGGCAGTGTATGACACGTGTGGGGGGGTTACACAATTGACGGGGATGGATGTTTGGATATCCAGAGCCCATGAGCCCACAGATGGCAACAGTGGAACTGATATCCCCACCCATGGGCAGTTGCCACTGTTCCTTCGCTGCCCAGGACGGGGTTGTGCTGGGGGCTGTGTAGGCTGGGCAACAGGCATGCCCGTTAGTTGTGCCACCTGTGCCTCAAGCTGGCGTTGGTGCCCAAGAACAGTCCCAGATCTCCCTACGCACCACATTCCGGACGCTACGGAGGGTGAGTGGTGGCCCCACCCCCTGCAGCACTTCCCCTAGCAGGTGGCACAGGGCCACCGGAGGAGGGTCCAGACTGGGCACTAATGCCAGGTGCACTCGCCAGCTGAGGTGGGAGAGGTGGGTCTGCTGGAACCCGCCTTCCCTGTCGTCCAATGTTTTGCATTATGTCATGACAGTTTGGGTTAGTAACATACAATACCATTTGCAATTAGTTGTAACAGCATGCATTAGTATTCCCATTAACCAAACACCCAGATATTCACACCATTGAACAGCGAGCATAACACATGCATAATTTGAACAGCAATATACAGCCCAACAACATGCAGGGTTGATTGATGGCAACAGGCCATCAGGTTTGGATGTATGAACAGGGCAGATGCATCAATGTACATGCAAATATTTATGACCCAACAGGACAAATGTCCAGGGGTGTTAATTGTGATTGCACATACCAATTTCACATGGAATGGATTATATGTGGTTATAGGGTGGGGTGAAGAAAATATTATTAACACCTTTGAATACCAATACATATGCTGTACATTTCTAATAGCTGCAGATATATACACACTACTGTTCTAACTACAGTTTCCTATATGATAACTATTTCAATTTAGTGATAGGACTGTTACTGCTACATCAATATACATTTTATTGTTATTCATACACATTCATATCTGGCTTTGTTCAGCTACATCATCCTGCTACATTTGCTTTATATAGCTATAGACAGCTGTGGATGTTTGGTATTTCAGACAATCATACTATCTGCATATTGCAGACTGAGAGCAACATATCCAGATTTTGGGATACACATTCCAGCTGCAGCAACACTTTGAACACATTTTGCAGTTTGGTTCTGCTTGTCACATTCATTTCATTCTGTACTGACTGCAGTATACTTTATTCAGGGGTTATTACTACTTTATTGGTGGATTCATAACTCTTTCTCACACTCGATCACTTGTTTTCATTTTACTATTCAGGATGGTACTTACTTCTAGGCTTTATTGACATGTTTTACCTGTAGTTATTACAATCCTTTCCAGCAGTCTCACTTCTGTCATGTTTCAGTATTTCAACAGGGATATATTTCACACATGTGATTTGCACATCTTCTGCAGCTGTACTTTTCAGCCTGCTGCAGGTTGTGTACTATTATATTACAGATGGGGCATCTTTATTTCAGACTTTATTTCAGACATTTTCATTTTTCTGTTTGGATTACAGACTGCAACACACTTTTGTAATCAAGCAATACTTGCAAACACTCTTACACTGTTACTTGCACATTTTATTACTTAGTGACTACACTGCACTCTTTTGCTAACTGTCATACTTTTATATTTCTTTACAGTTACTGGGAGAGGATTACTGACCTGCCTGGTGGTCAACCGCACCAGCCTATCACCATAGGCTCCGCGGTTCGCAGAACAGACACCTGCAGCTGTAATATAAATGAAGTAATATTGGAATACACATCTCCATAATATCAGCTAGTTTAATTTCTTACATACATAATTAAATGTAACTTACTCAGTAGTGGGGCGTTGGGCATTTGCCGGGCCTCCTGGATCCAAAGGTTCAATTGGTCCTGCTTACGTCTCTTCAGGTCCGCCTGGTGGTGACGGACCTGCTCACCAGTCCTTGGAATTCCTGTGGCACTGGTGAGATCATGAGCCAACCGGTCCCACGCCTCAGCTCTATATGCTCCCCACAGGACCTGGCCCTGCATGAGTTGGGCCTCATGATTGTGGACTAGGAGCCCGACCATATATCTGGACTCCTCAGTGCCCCACCTCTGTGCTCAAAAGCAACTACCCTCACTTACTCCTGACATTCTGGCTGCAAGTTAGTTCTACAATCGTTTATACTGTATATTCCCGCCTATGGGGCTTATATATGCCGTTTTTCCTGCACTTATCTGTGATTGGCCATTTTGGAATTGTATCAACTTCACAAAACCTGCTTTGTCATGCTCCACTTTCTATTCATTCCTATATATTTGTTATTACTGCATTTCTAAGCGCAGCTGTCATGGCTATGTGGTTCAGTACCTTGACTATGGTTCATGGTGCCCTGGGTTTGAACCTGGCCACTGTTTTTTATATTTTATGACTGTCTAGACAGGGTAGGGGGTGTGTCTGTGTAAAGGCAGTTTTGTTACAGCTTGCTCAATGTTGCCTGTCGGTTAGCTTGTTGGCGCGGTGCGCAGCTCCGCGCAAATGAGTTACACTAGTTTACGCTTCATTTGGCTGTCAGCATGCATATTATGCTCAGCTTAGCTAGGGGCACACAGTTTCAGCATGTTAAACCACTGCTCACCTACGGGCAGATGCACTCACCTTGTTAAACTGTAGCTCAGCTATAGGCACATCTGGCATTTTTTATTATTTTGTTATCTCACATTTCTTCAAAATAAATGGCCTATTTCATTACATTTTACATAAAAGATAATTTTATATGTGTACATATATGTCAAGGACTTGTTTCGTGCTTATTTTACTAAAAATAAAAATTGATGTTGTGGGGGCTCTAACCTTGACTGACTGCTCTTCAGCCAACGTCTCTACCACTACACTATTGCTTTTTGGCTTGCTTTGCATAGTTAGTTCTTATATGCTTTTCCACTTACTGCTAACTGTGGCTGAGCTAAGGGTATGCCCACGCAAACGAGTGCACTCACGGGCAAACATCTTTACAATTTAAAAAAAATATATAACATGTTCATTTATATATTTTATGTTCTTAGTCTGTGGGGCATGTGTTGTGTTGTGTCTATTCACATTTCCAAGGACTCTGTCGTGGGTGTTTACTTTGGGCACTTTTACTCTTCTGGGGGCGTGTCCGCTTGCAGGGCTCGGCCTACGGACACGCCCCTACTGTCTTCCACGGACCGTGTTAGCCTTAGGTGTGATTCAGCATGCCCTCATGCATATGCACGACATGCTGACATCACACCGTTTAACTGCAGCCTCCGTGAAAGCCTTGTATCTCTTACACGGAGGCTTCCTGAATCCTGCCCTCTATCTTTACACATCTCTGCTCAGTTTCCTGAAGGAGACAGTGATTAACTAGCTAGTCTATGTAGTTTTTCCATGCATTTCAGAATATTTTTGTGTTTTATTCCTTTAATGGAACAAAGTATTCAGAAAACAATCTCTTTGAATGATTTTTGCATATAATTTAACTGGTGCTGCCAAAATGCCATTTATACATGTTGTTGTAGTTTTACTTTAAAGCAATGCTGGCACTATTTTGCAATTTGGAATATTATTATAGATGTAATTTAATTATATATTGTCAGAATAAATTGTCTAATCTTCCTTAGCATCAAAATCATTAATATGCTCAACAAGCTCATCCAGTTTTTAACTGCATCAACATTCAATGTAGGTGTTTTGTGTTACAAATAAATTATTAAATAAGCATTTCCATACTCTATGATATAAAATCTTTCTTTTTCTCTGACACACACACACACACACACACACACACACACACACACACACACACACACACACACACACACACACACACACACACACTCACACGCACACGCACATGCACACACACACAAAATGCTTTGATTCAAAACACTAATTACCTCGTTTTGTTATTCAGTGATAAATAAATTACTTGTAATGCATTTACAGCTTTATCTGTGCTAATATGAGAAAATTACTTAATTTTCTATTTCATAAAACTTCAGTATGTTCATTTGTTTCAGCATACTGTCCCCTTTTTTAATGTTGAAGGTCACTGTATATTGAGTTGTGATGTTTGCCCATTAGTTAATATCTTTGATGATCATCTTTTATTATTATTGCCTTGGTTCAGGCACACTCCTGTTTAGTGATCATACTGTATTATGTTTAACACTAGATGTCTGTGCTGCAGAACTCCATTGCATTTCTAGTTTTATAATGCATATGCTTTTGGCAGCCATGCTGTTAAGCACAATCATTTATAGCCCCTTTTCTGTCAGTCTGTTACTTCCACTTCCACGTATCCTACTGTGTTTGCCAGTGCGCTGTTTTGTGGTCTTCTGTTGTGCCATTAATTCTTTTTCAGCCATGAAGACCTAATTCTGCTACTTTCTGCAAACAAGACTGTGACAATGAATGCATGCAGTGTGGTTTATTCTTGTGTTTATTACGCTTTACTGTCTCAAATAAACAATGCTTTCTTTGCTATAATACAATATTCATTGCCAACACATTTTACCGGATTAGTGTACTGCACTATATTCTACTGAATATGATCCTAATTTGTTACTGTGTAAAATTATATTTTATTGCGTGGTACACCTTGTTTGTTCTAAAATTCTGTATTCTACTCCTTATGAATTGTCAATGCCTATCTTACTGAATGACTTGCTGCCATCCATATTTTCTACTCCCTAGGCACCCTCTGCAGTCCAAGACACT
The DNA here is from genome assembly GCF_019279795.1 of Protopterus annectens. NCBI lineage: Eukaryota > Metazoa > Chordata > Ceratodontiformes > Protopteridae > Protopterus > Protopterus annectens. The sequence continues at coordinate 1,112,673,109 of NC_056746.1, read as the reverse complement.
AGAAAACCTATTTAATATGTACACATTCTGTGTACATGCAATATAATATTGTCATCTAGACTCACACCTCATTTGTATTGCTTGCTATAAAACAATATATTTTATGACGTACTTTGTAAACAGCTAATGAAATGAACCACACTTTTTGACTGTTACTGCTTACAGTTTACTGTATAACATGATTCTACAGCAGACATCCTTTGGCATCCTGATGCAGGGAATGATTTAAAAGAACATAAGTATCACATAGTAATGTCTTTCATATATAATGGCTGTTGCATGTATTCTTATCTATAGTGTGTTTGTAATTGTAGACAAGCCTGGAATGTGTCCACCAACAGAAGGAAAAATTGTTCTCTATGTAGAAAGGTGCCAAGACGACAGCGATTGTGGGGGCAAGTGAATATGCTGGGGCAATGGGTGTGGGCATTTGTGCAGGGATCCTGTTAGTTCCATTCAAGGTACAGTAAGCTCTACATGCAGCTGGTTCCTTGCAGTAACAGGAACTGAGCAACACATTTCAAGTGACATCATTCTGCCTTGTGTTTTGTTAAATCAATGCTGAAAATGCAGTCGACAACACATACTTTTATGGACAGACAGATACACACATATACACATTCACACGCAGGCGTGTGTATGTACGTGCGCGCATGCACACACACACACACACACACACACACACACACATATATGTATATATATATATATATATATATATATATATATATATATATATATATATATAAATATATATATATAAATATATATATAAATATATATATATATATATATAGATATATATACATATAGTTAATGCACTTTTTGTCTATGTCTACCACAATCCTGAACATCAAAAGCAAATAAATAAATCACATAATGAATCATATTATGTATTATGTCTCCATCATGAAACATGCATTGCTTATTGTGTGAAATTCATTACAAATATCAGAAAGAACAAAATGTATTAAGAGATCTCACCTTTAGTCATCTCTCCCTGTTTGCTTGGCAAAGGATAAATGTTTTCTGTGCAGAAATGTGTGCCAATATCTTCTGTACTTTATGGTTTTCTAATGTCCGTAAGTTTCGGTGATGTGAAATGTTGCACACCTTACATGTTGTGTCTTCACTGGCTGGCAGAAAAAATAGCTTATTAATTGATTAACTTTATTTCTTTCTTCATTTAAAATTTGCTAACTTGGTAGGTGAAATGGCCCTTGTACCCTTCTCATCCATGACGTGGACCAAGTGTGGTTTATCAGATACAGCTAGAACAGAGTATTGCTATATTCTAGATACGCAGCTTTTTTTATTTGCATTTAATTAATCTTCATATGTATAATAATAATATAAATGAAGACATTTTACATCTGAAGTACGGCAATAAGAATATACATCTAAACATGCTGGTGACAAGTTTACACACAAAGAAGGAGTACCTCTAAATGGACATATGCACAAGTGCTCATATACACTATTAAGAGGATGTGCAACCAAAAACAGTTGATGATAAAATCTGTCATGTTTAATCTATATGAAAGACATAACAGAGTTTAATATTATTAGTATTTGTAGTAGTATTAGTAGCAGCAAGATAATGGGAATGTTTCTTTTATTTCTGAAATGCTTCTGAGCACATTGTCAACGCTGTCACATTCCCAACCTCCATAATCTCCCCTGTTAGTTATGTCCATTGATTGTTTAATATTGCAGTTTATTTTCCTGTTGTCTTCACTTCAAACTATCATTCCTTATTTTCCAACTGTTTAACATTAGTTTGTTTTCTGTAATGCACTTGTGTTGTACTATGGAGTTAGTACAGCTTTATATATATTCCATCCCAGACTCTGTCTGTAACAGAGCAACTGCAGTCATGATTGAAAACATATATTGTTCAACTGTATGGATATCAATATCTGTACTGGGATATTCTGAGTGCACACGAGAGTGTAGTAAAGCTGGATATAGCATTAGGAAGGACATTTTCTGCAGAACGGGGTTAACAGGGGAGAAAGGGCAAGGGGAATAAAAATACCAGGGACAGGGTGCCTGAAGCTAAAGTGGGTGCGAGAGGAAAGGAAATATAAATGTCAGTGAATTCAGATGGGATGGAGTTATTTAGAGAGAACAGTTTAAGTGAGTGGAATGATTGCAAAGGTAAGACAAAGGAAGACAGCAGCAAGATGTTAGGACATAACAGAATGAAGCATTGCAGGGAGGCTTGAAGAAGGATGAAACAAGTCAAAGAGGAGATGAAAGAATGGCGAGACAAAAGACAGCTTACAGCAGACAGGGATAGTGATTCATGGAAGAGCATGGGCCACGAGAGTGATTGCATTTTAGGGAAAAAGAGGAATACATTGGCAATTTAATGCAGAGGACTAAGCCTATAAGTTTGTAACAAGTTTTATTCTATTGTCCTGGCTTTGATTAAGTCAATGTCATCCACCATTTGCATGCCTATGATTAATTCACTTAGACAGCATTCCTAAGTCATACCTGTGTAACAAATAATTTAAAGAATCCGCATGACACAAGGATTATGTGGGAGTAGCAAATACCATTACTGAGGTGGGGAGGGTGCTAGATAATATTAAAACAGTGGAAAATGCTGTTTATAGTGGCAAGATTACTGCAGGTTTCCCAGAAAAGTGGTATTAGTGGGTAATGATTTTATTCATTGAAAACATGGAGAGAGATTAAGGGTAAATGTAGGAGTTTAATGCGCCAACATTAAATAAGAGATGGGTGGTGAGAGACACAGTGGTATTGAAGGGAAGGGAAGAGAGACAATACACTTACTGAGACATGTAAGTACTGATACTTTGTCAAAGGCAGCCACAGAAGGAGCATTTACAAGGATTAAAGTTCTGGAGGAAGGACCAGTGTAAGGTGTTAATTAAGGGGTGGTTACTTTAAACAGAGTTGGAAAATGGTGTGGACAGAGAGGTGATAAAGTAAAAGTTATTTATCGGTAGGCATATGAATGTTGCAGAATAAGGGAATAACGGTGTGAGAGTGGGAAGGTGTAAGTAAGAGAAATGTGGCGCAGGTTAGAAAGTAATGTACAACGTAAGAAGTCTGGGAAAGGAAGTGAGGGAATTATATGCAGATTATTGGGTTGGGCTGAAAAAGAACGAGCAACAGAATCCTGGGTAAATGTGGTGAGAGGCTGGTACATGTAAGTGCTGGAGTTTATGTTTTCTGATATAATAGAATGTGTAAGACTGGGGAGCTTGGAGTATGAGAAGAGCACTTAAAGTATAATATGGATAATTAGCGAGATGGGGAAGTGGGAAAAGGGGGTGTAATTGATGTTAGCTATCCAGTAGTCAGATTGGAGGGTATGAGAGAAAGAGGTTACAGAGGGATGGATACTATTTACAGACTATCAAATGTTAATGTACTTGATGACGCATTGATTAAAGGATGAATATGTAAACATAAATAAGAAAAGAGTGTGGTCATAATTAGTAATTTCATTTTTCATATCCTGAATGGAATGACCCTATGTTAAGGGTGGCAGAGGAAACACTTCAGTTATGATAATTCAACCTAAGGTTTTAATACTTCCAGTTCAGAAGCAAAGTAGGAAGGATAGCTCTTTATATAACAGAACAGATATGACTTTTGGAGATGAAATTGCCTCTGAACAACGATGATCACACTACAGGCTTATACATAAATTACGGCAGTTCTAAATGGAGAGGAAACATTGCTTTGGGTTTAGGTTTGTTTCCTACTTGTTATCAAAAATATTAAAATGCACATATTTTGTTTTTATTTAGTTTAAACAATATTATGTTGTTTCATAAATTCATAAGTTTCTGTGCTATTTAAGGTAATGTTAAAAATAAAAAATATCAGAGTTTCATTTTTTCCTGGATCTGGAGTGCAGTGTGAAAACAGGACAGATTTACTTAGTGTAATGCGATGTTTCATTTAACATACATAGTTTACTGCACTGCTTATGGGAAAATTAAATATTAGGACAGGTGTCATTTATTCCTCTGTGGTTTATGCCACTGTGCCTGACAATCATCAGTTCATTTTTTCCAGCTGTGAACTACAATGGAAATATAAGGATAGAAGTAAACTATAGGATAGCTCTTCTCATATTGTTTAGCTTTTTTACACTCTTTGCCTCCACTACTTGTTGATCATCAATCGTCTCGTGGCCCATAACCCAGTTTGTTGCCCATCACCAGGGAGAGGTTTGACAGGGAGGAGGAACTGTATTTCAGGTAGCCATCTGTGTGGTTTTAGGGTTTCCACTTAAGCAAAGCCAAAGGAGGAAATGAAATGTGCTCTCCCACTGATTAATTTCACTTTTCAGTCAAGTCTTTTTTTACCATAGATGAAGTATGTATCTACATAATATGTGGCAATTATGCCTTTGTATTTCGTTTAACATCAAATCAGTAATAACTGAGAACTGTCTTGTGTTGAATGGGGGCATACTTTGAACTGTCTAACTAAGTGTTAAAGGATTTGTAAAGTCTATGCTTGACTTTTGTTAGCTACAAACAGTCATGGAAAGTTTCCCTGTTTCCAGTACCAATAATGTCTAATAACTTACTTTAGAAAAGAGATGTGATTTTTTGCACTGCTCTTATATGCTTCCATGCTCCTTTACTTACTAGCTCATGTTTCTTAGCTTTCTTGGCTGATATGATAAGTTGGGTAAGAATGGACAATAAGTCAGTGTTCGTGAACAGACTGATACAGTTCCAAATCCTTCTCTAGCGTAACTTTTTCATACTTGCACTTGCTACCTGAAATATAAGGTGCCACTGAATGCTGATGAGGGTCACTGTAGCCTTCAGTACAAAGAAGCTCTTAAGTGTGGATACAGGGAATATATATATTAACTGTAAAATGATGGTAAATCACAGTCTTCCCCCTTTTCTGAATCACAGCAGTCTTGTAGTCGGTACATATATTGATTGGCTAGCAGAGTGCTAAGCCCCATGTTGGGTTTGCTTCCCTGCAAAAATGCTTAAAATGAATAGCAGCAAGAAGCAGAACTGACTGTTATTTCATGGTCTTCAGTTTGATTTTAGAAGTGTTGGGACTGCAGTATCAGGCCTTACATATCTGACAGGGACCCTGAAGTGAACACAGCCATGCATTCTTCCTGATCAATCTCACTTCGCAATGTATGACTGTGGTTATCTAGCTACTAGTAACTCTTACTCCTGAATTATATTATATACAACAGCTGGTACAGGGGATTTTCTTACCCAGGTTTCTACAAAGGGAGAAGTACATTGGTAGTGTGTCTCATTCACAGAGTTCAGCTAAGAGAGGAATCCTATTCAATATTCAAAAAGGAGTCTTTGGGTATAGTTTGGGCTATACAAAAGATTACCACCTACATGGATGGTAGAAATTTCACTGCATTTACAAATCACAATCCTTTTGGCTTTACAGGCACAGTGGTTAAAATACTGAGATACACAGATGGAGCTTTGATTACAGTTCTGCAACATTACAATCCAGGATAAGAGTGGTACTAGTAATACAAATGCAGGCATTGTGTCAAGACAAGTGATTTGATAGTGTTCCAAAGGGATGCACAAACCACCTAAATAATTCAATGTGAAAGTGGAGGCAAAAAAAGGAAGAAGGGTGTAAGACTTTCAAAAACAGGGGGTCATTAAGTTACTTCTAAGACAGGCAAACAATTAAACAAGTGCAAAAATGAGGGCTAAAAGGGGGACTCATGGAAACCAATTTATTTGAGATTGAAGGACAGAATGGGTAAATAAATGAAGGGCAGGATTCATGAAGGCTTGCACGGAGTGTAAGATATGTGTAACACTCCATGCAAGCCTCGCGATCCAGGAACAGCCCTAAACTCTGTGTAAGAGACCAGCTAAAACTTCTCTTACACGGACTGGGCGTGGATATGCTAAATACCTCACTTGTAGCCGGAAGGTATGCAAATGAGGTATATTAGTGATCCACGACGCAGAAACCAGCCAATGTAAGAGGCGTTTTAGCTGCAGAAATGTACTCAGTTGACAACTGAGTACGTTTCTGCAAAAATCACAATGGAGCCATGTCAGCTCCAAATAAAGGGTCAGGCAGCATGCCAATGGCCAAATATGTGGCCATTGGCAACGTAACCCAATGCAAAAATTATAAAAATATATATATTTTTTTCGGCGATGTTTAAACGCAGCGCAGCCCTGTGCAAACGGGTTGCGCTGTATAAAACATAAAAATGAAGGTTATAAACCCACAAATGTGGGTTTTGTGTAATACATGGAATGACAATGCAGGCACCAGCAGACCAAAAACAACATGGCCACCGTGTAGTGGTTGCTAAGTGGGGAAGCTGAGTCTAAGACATGTAACTAAGCATTAGTAGGCAATCTCATGTAAATGAGGGTTAGGATACTGAATCCCACAGTCACATAGCAAATGAGCACAGTCTGAGTAGTGTAAGAGATACATAAGGGGGAGGAATAGAGTAGGAGATAGATGACATCACAGGGGGGAATGGTAGAAAGAAATGCAGTTCATTGGAGGTCAGTGTAAAATGACAGATGACAGACACAGATCAGGGAAAGAGGAGTGCCACAAGATAAGCATGGGAAAGTCACGAAATGGAAGGTGTACACTGTTACTTACACCAAAGTTTCTTGCTGGGTGTGCATGCGCATGTGTGCGCGCCATGAAGCGCGAGTCGGGCAGTGTGCGCACGTGTAAGGCACACTGAGCATGTGGGAGCGTGTTGGTAGATGTTTAACACTGTTTGCGCTGGTGTGCATGCGTTTTAACCCGAATAGGCAGATCCTGAACCGTGTAAGCATGTGTGCGCGCATGTAAGCCACTGTGAGCGTATTTCTGCTGGTATGCACGCTGCTCCCCCCTGAGGAAACAGAAAGGAAAAAGGAAGCAACAGAATTAGTAGGAATCTAGCAGGGAATACTGCTGTAGCTAGCAGGTGAAAACAATTAGAAGCAGGCAATTACACAGGCAGAATAGTAGCCCAGCCCAGCACTTAAAACTCTGCAAACAGCAGTGCAGGATGTTTCTCTCAAGAGACAATGCAAGACAGGAGTAAGCTATTAGAAATGAAAACTAAAAAAGCTGAACTCAGAGCAGAAATGTTAGGGGCTGCCATAGCTGTCATAATGAGGTATAGGTGACTTGTTGAGGGTGGTGACAATGCAGATGGTGCCAGACAACCCACAGTGAGGAGACGGAGAAGAGTGTACAGGCCCAGGGTCACCTACCAAGGGTTACATGAGCTGGAGATAGTAGAGCACTATAGAGTGGACAGAGAGCTCCTGCAGCAAATAGTTGAGCTGTGCAGGCCACGCCTCACACAAAGAACCAACAGAGGGGAACCCATCCCAGTGGAAACCAAGGTATGTGTTGGCCTAAGAATACTAACAACAGGTACCTTCCAAAGACCAACTGGTGATATGATGGGGATATCACAGGCATCAGCCTCCAGGGTACTGCACCAGTTCCTGGATGCCATGTCAGCACATGTCAGTGATCATGTATATTTCCCCAATGCCCGTGAGGTATTGGCCAGCAATATGCGTCTCTTCCAGCAAATAGCGGAATACCCTGAGGTAGTGGGTGCAAAAGACTGCACGCACATACGCATCAAAGCACCAGCTGGTGAGCAGGGTAGGGCCTACATAAACCGCAAGGGCTTCCCCTCCATCAACTGCCAGGTCGTGTGTGATGCCCAGGGCATAATAATGAATGTGTGTGCTGGCTGCCCTGGGAGCTACCATGATTCCCACATCTGGCATTTGACGCAGCTGTACCAGACATTTCCCAATGGAGACATCCCACACGGACACCTAGTGGGGGATGCAGGCTATGCACTGGAGATGCGGCTGATGACACCCATCAGAAATGCACACACACCTGAACAGGAACGCCATAATGAGGCACATGTACAAACACGTAATGTAATAGAGCGTGTGTTTGGGCTGCTCAAGTCATGGTTCTGGTGTCTGGACACATCTGGTGGAGCCTTGCAGTACACACCAACTACATGTACCCAAATTGTCATGGTATGTGCTATGCTACATAATATGATCTTGCGAAAACAGCTGCAGCAGGACTAGCATAGGGCTGGGCCAAACAGCCCCCCACCATTGCCAAGGCCATCACAGGCAGAGCGTGACTCGGAGGAGGAACAACCTGAGCCTGCCCCAGTAGGCAGAAGGAGGCGTGCCCAGTATGCCCTGGCCTTGGCAAAGATGCAACGCATAGCACATACACTGGCTCAGTAGGAACCCTGGGAATGATACCCCCTCTGTCTCACTAAAATAATAACAGGGATGCCTAAAATGACATGACCTGCTCACAAACATGTACAGGGAGTGTAATATGCACATCCAACAGAGGCAGCCCTGCAGCACCACCTGAGGCATGAATGCCATGTGCTAAGTAATGTAACACCATGTACAATATGCACATCTGAGGACCCTGACTAACATTCACCCTCACCAAGCATGAAGCCACAAAATGATGATGGGATGATCAATTGCAATAACTGGCTGAAGTAATGCAGTTAGTCAAAGGGGAGCCAATGTGTTCCAGCCTGGGAAGACATGCGGAGCATGACATGATGCACCACCTGCTAGGGGTGGCGTGCACCTATCAGTCCAGGCCCCATGGATACTGGCAAAGGCTGTCAGTACCCACAGTATACCCTGAATAGGTAAGTCTCAAAACACAAACCCACCTTCATAGGTACCACAAGGGATAGGAACCTAGATGTAATACTACTCAATGCCAGAAGTCTAAATCTGCATTGCTTCATTCATTCTCTTTCGGCTTTTCCCGTTAGGGGTCGCCACAGCGGATCATCTCTTTCCATTTCTTCCTATCCTCTGCATCTTGCTCTGTCACACCAACCGCCTGCATGTCCTCTCTCACCACGTCCATAAACCTTATCTTAGGCCTTCCTCTATTCCTCTTACCTGGCAGCTCCATCCTTAGCATCTTTTTCCCAATATACCCATCATCCCTCCTCAGCACATGCCCAAACCAACGCAATCTCGTCTCTCTTGCTTTGTCTCCAAACTGTCCAACATGAGCTGACCCTCTAATATACCGATTCCTAATCCTATCCATCCTAGTCACACCGATTGCAAATCTTAACATCTTTAACTCTGCCACATCCAGCTCTGACTCCTGCCTTTTTGTCAATGCCACTGTCTCCAACCCATATAACATAGCTGGTCTCACTACACTCTTGTAGACCTTCCCTTTCACTCTTACGGATACCCGTCTGTCACAAATCACTCCTGACACTCTTCTCCACCCATTCCACCCTGCCTGTACTCTCTTCTTCACCTCTCTTCCACATTCACCATTACTCTGAACTGTTGATCCCAAGTACTTAAACTCGTCCACCTTTACCAACTCTACTCCCTGCATCCTCACCATTCCTCTACCCTCCCTCTCATTTACACACATATATTCTGTCTTAGCCCTGCTGACCCTCATTCCTCTGCTCTCTAGAGCATATCTCCACCTCTCCAGAGTCTCCTCAACCTGATTCCTGCTCTCACTACAGATCACAATGTCATCTGCAAACATCATAGTCCACGGGGCCTCCTGTCTGATCTCATCTGTCAACCTGTCCATCACCACTGCAAATAAGAAAGGACTCAGAGCTGATCCTTGATGTAATCCCACCTCCACCTTAAACGGATCTGTCACTCCCACTGCAGTCCTCACCACTGTCACACTACCCTCGTACATATCCTGTACCACTCTTACGTACTTCTCTGCCACTCCCGACTTCCTCATACAATACCACAACTCTTCTCTAGGCACCCTGTCATATGCTTTCTCCAAGTCTACAAAGACGCAATGCAACTCCTTCTGACCTTCTCTGTATTTCTCCATCAACACTCTCAGAGCAAACATTGCATCTGTAGTGCTCTTTCCTGGCATGAAACCATACTGCTGATCACTAATCATCACCTCCCTTCTTAACCTTGCTTCCACTACTCTTTCCCATAACTTCAAGCTGTGACTAATCAGTAATTGCTTACTGTACTTATTTCCTTGTTTCACTTGAAAGAAAGTTACTGTTTGTCGTTTTTGCATTTAAGTTACCTGTAACACATTGCACTTAAGTTACCTGGCACTTGCTCACTAAAGCAATTATATAAGTCAGCACTAAAAATTAAAAGCACTACTCCCTCACTCCCCACTGGCCCTTGTTTTCAATTATTAAGGAATTCCTAATATTATTCTAGCATGTCCAAAGGTCAGTTGTCAATCTCCTCTCCGGTCCAGCTGGTGAATCTGGGAATCTTGAGGCAATGTTACAACTGCCTCATGTACACAGACAACCCTCTCCTCCTCCCAACAAATTCCAACACATGTGAGAGATGCAACCATATAGCCAAACTGGAGGCTAAGCTCTCTCAACTCAGTACTGGCATAACCAGTCAGGAGGAGAAGGAAACCACACTCACTACAATTCCAGTCTCACATAGACCTACCACGACAGCAAACCAAACACATAATCACACAAAAACATACTCAGAGGCTCTAAATAAAGATCTGCCTAAGCAGCAGAGACCGCCAAAGCAGACACCCAAGCAACCGCTACCCCAAAACAAAACACATGCAACACATATCTCACAAAGCCAGTGTGCCGAACAGTCACAGCCCTTAAGACTAAACAACACATCTGATACACTTGTAATAGGTGACTCTATCGTCAGGCACACTGACGTCCCGCTCACCAGGCTGAACAAGGAGAGGGTCACGGTGAGCAGCCTGTTGGGCGCTAGGATCCGCCACATAACACAAGCACTCAGGTCACTCCAAGGCAAGTACAAATATGACTCAGTCATTGTCCATGCTGGTGTGAATGACCTGAGACGTACCTACCTGGACTACATGAAAAGAGACATAAAGGAGCTCTCTGAGCATGTAGCCCAGGCCGGTATGACCCTGACCTTGAGTAGCATCTTACCCTCACCAAGAATGATGCCACAATATGAAGACAAGATGATCAATTTCAACAACTGGCTTAAGTACTGGTATCATTCAAAGGGGATCCAATGCCTGTCAGCTTGGGATGATATGCTCGACAAGCCACGATGCTTCGTTAGGGATGGCTTGCACTTGTCACCCTTGGGCTTTCAGATATTGGCAAAGGCTCATGCTACCCCCATAGTGCCTTTTTTAGGCAAGGCTCAAAAGACAAACCCACCTCCATAGGTATCACAAGGGATAAGAAACTAAGAGTAATGCTACTCAATGCCAGAAGTCTAAACCTCAAGATGCACGCACTCGAAACTCTCCTTAGCATGGAGAACATCGATATCTGTGCAGTAACAGAAACCTGGTTCAGGGGTCCCGAGAGCACCCCAGCACTACCAGGTTATACCTCATACCATGCTTTTCGGCCCCAAAACTTGGACCGAACCACAAAAGGAGGGGGAGTATCGATATTCATCAAAGATACCCACACCTCCAGGTTGGTGGCAAAGCACGAAGCATCAGAGACTATCCATGTGCAACTAACAGTGGGTAAAACTGCCTTCCAGTTTATAGCCTGCTACAGACCACCCTCCCAAACCCAGAAACCCCACTCGGCCTTCCTGAGAACACTGGAAAATATGAAGGTCTCTCCAAATGCCATTATATTGGGCAACTTCAACTACCCAAACATAGACTGGGAGCATTACTCTAGCTCCAACACCCTAGCCCAAAGGTTCTTAGAATTTATAAACTCAAATGCTATGGAACAACTTGTTACCACTCCCACAAGAGGGGAAAACATACTGGACCTGATCATCACCAACATGGGGACTCTATGCTCCAGACCAGAAGTGTATCCCTCACTGGTAAGATCAGACCATAAACTAATCTCACCGGATATTCACATCCCGACCCCACCCCCTGCCCAGAAAACCACAGTGAAAAACTTCTCTAAAGCAAATTTCACACTCCTAAAAACCAAGGTGGAATTCTTCAAAGCCCACGGGCCTGTGGAAAATATGGTCCAGACCTCAGAATCCTGTATAAACGCATTCTATGAACACCTTCAGGAATGCATGGATCATGCGATCCCAAATAAAACCAAGACCCAATCCTCCAAAGGCAGATGTCCTGTCTGGTGGACCCCAGCCATAAACAAACTATACAATAGAAGGAGGAAGCTACTAAATGATAGAGCAAAATCCCAAAAAGGGAAGGCATCACTGATCAGTATTAGCAAAAAACTACGGGCACTCATAAAATTGTCTAAGGCCAGCTTTGAGAGAAAAATTGCACAGGACACTAAGGATAATCACAAGGCTTTCTTTAGTTATGTTAGGAACCTGGGTGGTAATTCCCAGATATGCTCAGAATTAGTCCAAAATGACAAAAATACACGAACCCACAGACATTGCCAACATCCTAGCTGACAGGTTCAGCTCAAACTTCTCCCCTCCCACCAAAGGGCAAATATCTATCGCAGCAGAGTGCTGCCCCCCTGACATCTCAGATGCTCAGGTAAGAGCCGCCCTCTCCAAAGCAAAAAACACAGCATCAATAGGACCAGACAGTGTCCCGGGCTGCGTCCTACATGAACTCCAAGAAGAGCTAAACCCAAACATAAAACTACTGTTCAATCTCAGCCTTACTACAGGATATGTGCCCAAAGAGTGGCGTACAGCAACAGTGGTCCCTCTCCATAAAGGTGGTGCCTCAACGGATCCTGGAAACTATCGCCCCATAAGCCTGACTAGCTTGGTCTGCAAAGCTATGGAAAGGATCATCATGGATCTCATAAATAAAGATATTGGGGACCTACAGACACTGGATCCTACCCAGTTCGGCTTTGTTAAGGGCAGATCCTGCCTCTTAAACCTGGTTGATTTCTTTGAAACAGTCACCAAGGCCATTGACGAGGGGAAGGTGGTCCGCACAGCCTACCTGGACCTCGCAAAAGCCTTTGATACAATACCCCACTCGTGCATTATAGATAAGCTCACCAGCTTAAATATAAACCCCTATGTCACTAGATGGATTGCAAACTGGCTCAAGGACAGAACCCACATGGTTAGAATTGCTGGAGCCATGTCAGACTCCAAACCAGTTACAAGTGGTGTCCCACAAAGCTTAGTCCTGGGACCTCTCTTGTTCGGTATATATTTCTCGGAGGTACAGGCCAACATGGAAGGACTGTGGCTGACCAAGTTCGCAGATGACTGCAAACTGGGGCGCCATAATCAACTCTCCAGCCAACACAAGCATCCTCCAAAAGGGCCTCATAGAAACAGACAACTGGTGCCAGAGCCATGGCCTCAAGCTAAATGCCAAAAAGTGTATAGTCATCCCCTTTGGCAAAAACAAAGTGCCCACAAATTACCACATAGGTGGTAATCCATTAAGTATGGAAGAAGTAATTAGGGACCTGAGGACCCAAGTTGATAGCAATCTCTCATTTGACAACCACGTGGCCAAAGTGGTTAGAAAAACATTTTATATAGCCCACCTAATCATGAAGGGATTCACATCTAGATCAGGGGAGGAGGTCATCGTGCCTCTTTACTCATCCCTCATCAGGCCCATAATTGAGTACAATACCCCTTTTGGGATGTACCTTACCAGACACCTGCAGCAACTGGAAAGACCCCAAAAGTACCTCACCAAGAGGATCAAAGGGTTCAAAAAGATGCCATATGCTGCCCGGTTAAAGAAACTCCAGCTCTACTCAGTGGCATACCGCCTGTTCAGAGGTGATCTGTGCCTGACGTATAAAGCCATGTCCAACCCAGAATTAATGGACATGCTGCACCTCAGAAAATCCAAATCCCATCGAGCTACGTGCTCGAGAGACTTGAACCTCAGCACTGAAATAAATAGGACATGCTGGAGGGACAGATTCATAACCCAGAGGCTCCCTTCACTCTGGAATAAAATCCCAGTCCAGGTTAGGCAGAGTCTCTCATTGACTCTATTCAAGAGGAATCATGATGAGTGGATGGGAGATCGTAGGTTTATCCCGGGTATCACTTCTGTGTCACTGTTAGACAGAGGCACAGTATACTAACCTCGAAAAAGGGCATAGCAAAATAAATTTAAAATGGGTGTCGAAAGCCAAACACATTCTGGCTAGGCTTATAAATGCCCTAGGGCAGATAGCCTAGTATGAACCTATGAACCTATGAACCTATGAAGAGCAAGATGTGTGCAGTGTAAACGCACAAAGTATGGAGAATGTAGATATCAGTCCTGTAATAGAAAACTGGGTCAAGGCTCACATCAGCACCCTAACACTTCTAGGTCACACCTCATACTGTGCTATACAGCCTCAAAACATGGAACAAGCTACAAAAAGAGGGTGACTAGCAATAATTGTCAAGGATAACCACACCCCCATGTTGGTACCACAACAAGAAGCAGCATGGATTAGCCATGGTCAAATACCAATGGCTAAAACTGCCTCCCAGTATATAGCCTGCTGCAGACTACTGTCCTAAAACCAGGAACTGCACCTGGCCTATGTTGGAATACATGAATATATCAAGCCCCCCAAACCACATTATATTGCTTGACTGAAAATACCCAGACATACACTGGGAGCATTATACTAGCACCAACACAGTAGGAGAAAAGTTCCCAGAATCCATAAACCAAAATGCCCAGGAACAATGTACCACTCCCACAAGAGGGGTAAGCATACTGGATGTGATAATCAGCAACATGTGTACTGGATGGCAAGATGAGAAGTGTATCCCTCACTGGTAAGACCAGACCCTAGAGTAATCACACTGGATATACACATCCTGACCCCAGTCCCTGGCCAGAATACCACAGTGAAAAACATGTGTAAAGCATAGGTTGCACCCCTCCAAACCGATGTGGAATCCACAAAAGGCCCTGTGCAAGTGCAGAATATGGGACACACAGCAGAACATGTTATACAGACATTCCATGAACACAGCCAGGAATGCTTGGAGTATGCAATCACAAATAACAACAAGACACAATGCCATATGCGCAGGCATCTGGCATGCTGGACTCCAGCCATTACCAAACCATGCAAGAGAATGAGGTAGCTACTACATGATAGAGCAAACATAAAAAGGGAAGTAATCACTGATCAGTAGTATGGCAATAAAATATGTCCACACATACAATCCACTAAGGCCAGCCACAGCAAGTAGAATCTGTGAATCCAAAGGCAATGTGACACCTGGCCCAAGTACACAGACAACCCACAACTCCCCCCAATAAATACAAATATATGTGAGAGATGCAACCATGTATCCAAACCGGAGGCTGAGCTCCCCCAGCTCAGTACTGTCAAAACTAATCAGGAGGAGAATGTAACCACATACACCACAAACCAAGTCCCACATAGACCTATCACAACTGTAAACCAAACACATAAACACAGAAAAACATTCCTGGAGGCCCTAATTACAAACACACCACACCAAAAGAAGCCTCCAAAGCAGATCCCAAGCAACCACAACCTCCAAACATAGCACATGCAACACATAGTACACAAAGCTGGTGTGCCAAACAGTCACAGGCCAGAAGGAGAAACAACATGCCTGATACAGTTGTAATAGGTGTCTGTATAGGCAGACACACTGCTGTCCCACTCACCAGACTGAACAAGGGAAAGGGTACAGTAAGCTGCCTGTAGGCTGCCACAATATGCCACATAACACAAGTACGCAGGTCACCCCAAAGCAAGCAGAAATATGAGGCACTCATTGTCCATGCTGGTGTGAATGACCTGAGATGTACCTCCCTGGACTAAATGAAAAGAGACATGGATGAGCTCTCTGAGTATGTACCCCAGGCCGGTATGACACTGGCCGTTTGCAGCATCCAACCCTCACCAAGAATGATGCCACAGTACAAACACAGAATGATCATCTTTAACAGGTGGCACAGTTACAGCTGTCAGTCCAAGAGGGTCTAATGTCTGTCTACTTGAGATGTCATGCATGACAAGCCATGCTGCTGTTCCAGGGATGGCTTGCACCTGTTACCCCTGGGCGTCTAGATACTGGATAAGGCCTTTCCCACCTCCATAGGGCCGTACGAAGGCAAGGCCAAAAAGACTACCTACCATCCTAGAAAACATAAGTGGTAAGAAACATAAGGGTAATGCTGACCAATGCCAGATGTGTAAACTGCAATATGCATGCCCCTGAGGCACTTCCCAGTATGGAGAACATCGATGTCTGTGCAGTGACAGAAGCCTGCTGCAAGCCTACTGATAGCACACAAGCACTACCAGGTTATGCACATATCATGCTTTATGGCCCCAACACCTGGACCAAAACATCAAAGGAGGGGGAGTATCCATATGCAGCACAGACACACATATGGCCAGGTAACTGACAATGCACAAAGCAGCAGAGAACACCCATGTGCACCTAAGTGTAGTCAGAACTGCTGTACAGTCTGTAGCATGCGACAGACCAAACTCTCACACACAAGAACTACACCCAGACATCCTGAAGACACTAGACAGTATGAATGTCCCACCAAATACCAGACAAGATACTCACAAATTACCACATAAGTGGTAAACCATTATGTATGCAAGGAGTAATCAGGGACCTAGGGACACAAGTCAACAGTAATCTGTCATGTGACACTCACAATGCCAATGTGGCTAGGAAGATTGTCGATATTGGACACGGTATCATGAAAGGATTCACATCTACATCAACAGAGGTCACTGTGCCCCTGTACTGTTCCCTTATCAGACCCATAATCAAGTACAATGACTCATATGGGATGTACCACACGTGACACCTGCAGCGGTTCGGAATACCTCAAAGGTACCCCACCAAGAGGATAAAGGGTGTCAAATATATGTCAAATGCTGCCTGGCTGTAGACACCCCAGCTGAATGCAGTCACAGACTGCCTACACAAAGGCATTGTATGTCTGTTGTACAAGGCCATGTCCAACACAGGAGTAATGGACATGCTCCACCACAGGAAATCAAAGCCATTGGAGCTGTGAGAGTGACAGATGTCAGCCTCAACACATAATGAAATAGGATGTGCTAGAGGGACAGATACATAACCCAGAGGCTCCCCACACCCAGAAACAGGATCCCAATCCATGTTAGGCAGAGCCCCTCACCGACACCCCTCAACAGGAATATTGCCAAGTGGATGGATGATCGTACATGTACACTGGGGGTCTTAACTGTGTCACGTCCAGACAGAGGCACAGTAAAGAAAATCATAAATGGCCGTAATAGTCACATAGCAAGGGGCGGCGAAAGACACACACACTCTGGCTTGGCTTACTAATGCCCTAGGGTGGATAGCCTAGTATGAACCCATGAATCTATGAAGATACAAATTGTACAGGACACTAAGGATAATCACAAGGCTTACTTAACTGATGGTAGGAACCATGTTTGGAATCCACAGATATGCTCCGAATCACACAGATATTACAAACAACATATCAAACACACACACATATTGCCAACATACAACCTGACAGGTGCAGTGCAAACCCCCCTCCCCCAGAATGCAAAATATCTATCCCAGCAGACTGCTGGTCCCCTAACATTGCAGATGCTGAGGTAACAGCCATCATCTGCAAAGCATAACACACAGCAGCAAAGGTATGTGATGGTGTCCTGGGCTGAGGCCAACATGGACTCCAAGAATAATGGAATGCCAAATCACACTACTGCCCAATGTCAGCCTTACCACAGGATATGTACCCAAAGAGCAGTGTACAACAACAGTGGTCCTTCACAACAAAGGTGTTGCCTGAATGGATACTGCAAACTACCACCCCAGGATCCTGACAAGCTTGGTCTGCACAGCTATGGAAAGGATCAGTATGTACCGCAGACATAAAGCTATCGTGGACCTACTGACACCGGACCCTACACAGTGTGGCTGTCGTAACTGCAGATCCTGTCCCTAAACATGTTTGACCCATTTGAAACAGTCATTAAGGTCATTGATGAGGGCAATGTGGTCCACACAGTGTAGCTGGACCGTGCACATGCTTTCAGACAATACCCTACGAGTTCAGTATGGATATGTTCACCAGCTTAAATATATACCCCTATGTCAGTAGAGGGGTTGCAAACCAGACCAAGGACAGAACTGACATGGTCAGACATGCTGCATCCATGTCAGACTACAAAGCAGATATGAGTGGCATCCCACAAGGCTTGGTCCTGGGACCCCCCCCCCGTTCTGTATATAGGTTCATAGGTTCATAGGTTCTTACTAGGCTATCTGCCCTAGGGCATTTATAAGCCTAGCCAGAGTATGTTTGGCTTTTGCCACCCATTTTAAATTAATTTTGCTATGCCCTTTTTCGAGGTTAGTATACTGTGCCTCTGTCTAACAGTGTCACAGAAGTGATACCCGGGGTAAACCTATGATCTCCCATCCACTCATCAAGATTCCTCTCGAAGAGAGTCAATGACGGAATCTGCCTAACCTGGACTGGGATTTTATTCCATAGTGAAGGGAGCCTCTGGGTTATGAATCTGTCCCTCCAGCATGTCCTATTTATTTCAGTGCTGAGGTTCAAGTCTCTCGAGCGTGTAGCTCGATGGGATTTGGATTTTTTGATGTGCAGCATGTCCCTTAATTCCGGGTTGGACATGGCCTTATACGTCAGGCACAGGTCACCTCTGAGCAGGCGGTATGCCACTGAGTAGAGCTGGAGTTTCTTTAACCGGGCAGCATATGGCATCTGTTTGAGCCCTTTGATCCTCTTGGTGAGGTACTTTTGGGGTCTTTGCAGTTGCTGCAGATGTTTGGTAAGGTACATCCCAAAAGGGGCATTGTACTCGATTATGGGCCTGATGAGGGATGAGTAAAGAGGCACGATGACCTCCCCTAATCTAGATGTGAATCCCTTCATGATTAGGTGGGCTATATAAAATGTTTTTCTAACCACTTTGACCACGTGGTTGTCAAATGAGAGATTGCTATCAACTTGGGTCCCCAGGTCCTTAATGACTTCTTCTGTACTTAATGGATTACCACCTATGTGGTAATTTGTGGGCACTTTGTTTTTGCCAAAGGGGATGACTATACACTTTTTGGCATTTAGCTTGAGGCCATGGCTCTGGCACCAGTTGTCTGTTTCTATGAGGCCCTTTTGGAGGATGCTTGTGTCGACTGGAGAGTCGATTATGGCGCCCAGTTTGCAGTCATCTGCGAACTTGGTCAGCCACAGTCCTTCCATGTTGGCCTGTACCTCCGAGAAATATATACCAAACAAGAGAGGTCCCAGGACTGAGCCTTGTTGGATGCCACTTGTAACTGGTTTGGAGTCTGACATGGCTCCAGCAATTCTAACCATGTGGGTTCTGTCCTTGAGCCAGTTTGCAACTCATCTTGTGACATAGGGGTTTATATTTAAGCTGGTGAGCTTATCTATAATGCCTGAGTGGGGTATTGTATCGAAGGCTTTTGCGAGGTCCAGATAGGCTGTGTGGACCACCTTCCCTTCGTCAATGGCCTTCGTGACTGTTTCAAAGAAGTCAACCAGGTTTAAGAGGCAGGATCTGCCCTTAACAAAGTCAAACTGGGTAGGATCCAGTGTCTGTAGGTCCCCAATATCTTTGTTTATGAGGTCCATGATGATCCTTTCCATAGCTTTGCAGACCAAGCTAGTCAGGCTTATGGGGTGATAGTTTCCAGGGTCCGTTGAGGCACCACCTTTGTGGAGAGGGACCACTGTTGCTGTACGCCACTCTTTAGGTACATATCCTGTAGTAAGGCTGAGATTGAACAGTAGTTTTATGTTTGGGTTTAGCTCTTCTTGGAGTTCATGTAGGACGCAGCCTGGGACACCGTCTGGTCCCATTGATGCTGTGTTTTTTGCTTTGGAGAGGGCGGCTCTCACCTGAGCATCTGAGATGTAGGGGAGGGCAGCACTCTGCTGGGATAGATATTTGCCCTTTTGGTGGGGAGGGGGGGAGAAGTTTGCGCTGAACCTGTCGGCTAGGATGTTGGCAATGTCTGTGGGATCAGTGTATTTTTTGTCATTTTGGACTAATTCTGAGCATATCTGGGAATTACCACCCAGGTTCCTAACATAACTAAAGAAAGCCTTGTGATTATCTTTAGTGTCCTGTGCAATTTTTCTCTCGAAGCTGGCCTTTGACGATTTTATGAGTGCCCTTCATTTTTTGCTAATACTGATCAGAGATGCCTTCCCTTTTTGGGATTTTGCTCTATCATGTAGTAGCTTCCTCCTTCTATTGTATAGTTTGTTTATGGCTGGGGTCCACCAGACAGGTCGTCTGCCTTTGGAGGATTGGGTCTTGGTTTTATTTGGGATTGCATGATCTATGCATTCCTGAAGGTGTTCATAGAATGCATTTATAAAGGATTCTGCGATCTGGGTCGTATTTTCCACAGGCCCTGGGGCTTTGAAGGATTCCACCTCGGTTTTGAGGAGTGTGAAATTTGCTTTAGAGAAGTTTTTCACTGTGGTTTTCTGGGCAGGGGGTGGGGTCGGGATGTGAATATCCAGTGAGATCAGTTTATGGTCTGATCTTACCAGTGAGGGATACACTTCTGGTCTGGAGCATAGAGTCCCCATGTTGGTGATGATCAGGTCCAGTATGTTTTCCCCTCTTGTGGGAGTGGTAACAAGTTGTTCCATAGCATTTGAGTTTATGAATTCTGGGAACCTTTGGGCAAGGGTGTTGGAGCTAGAGTAATGCTCCCAATCTATGTTTGGGTAGTTGAAGTCGCCAATATAATGGTGTTCGAGAGACCTTCATATTTTCCAGTGTTCTCAGGAAGGCCGAGTGGGGTTCCTGGGTTTGGGAGGGTGGTTTGTAGCAGGCTATAAACTGGAAGGCAGTTTTACCCACTGTTAGTTGCACATGGATAGTCTCTGATGCTTCGTGCTTTGCCACCAACCTAGAGGTGTGGGTATCTTTGATGAATATCGATACCCTCCTTTTGTGATTCGGTCCAAGTTTTGGGGCTGAAAAGCATGGTATGAGGTATAACCTGGTAGTGCTGGGGTGCTCTCGGGAGTCCTGAACCAGGTTTCTGTTACTGCACACATATCGATGTTCTCCATGCTAAGGAGAGTTTCGAAAAGTCGTGCATCTTGAGGTTTAGACTTCTAGCGTTGTGTAGCATTACTCTTAGTTTCTTATCCCTTGTGATACCTATGGAGGTGGGTTTGTCTTTTGAGCCTTGCCTAAAAAAGGCACTATGGGGGTAGCAAGAGCCTTTGCCAATATCCGAAAGCCCAGGGGTGACAGGTGCAAGCCATCCCTAGCAAAGCATCGTGGCTTGTCGTGCATATCATCCCAAGCTGACAGGCTTTGGATCCTCTTTGAATGACACCAATACTTAAGCCAATTGTTTAAATTGATCATCTTGTCTTCATATTGTGGCATCATTCTTGGTGAGGGTAAGATGCTACTCAAGGTCAGGGTCATACCAGCCTGGGCTACATGCTCAGAGAGCTCCTCTATGTCTCTTTTCATGTTGTCCAGGGAGGTACATCTCAGGTCATTCACACCAGCATGGACAATGACTGAGTCATATTTGTACTTGCCTTGGAGTGACCTGAGTGCTTGTGTTATGTGGCGGATCCTAGCGCCAGACAGGCTGCTCATTTATGTCCCATAGGTACAGGCCAGCATGGAAGGACTGTGACTGAACATGTAGGCAGAGGAGTACAAACAGCCCACCATATCCGACCCCCAGCTGACACAAGCAACCCACAAAAGGGCCACCTAGAAACAGACAACTGGAGCCATAGCCATGTCAGCAAGCTAATTGCAGAACTGTGTATAGACAACCACCGTGGATATACAGTAACCCAGTACAGGTTAGCCAGAGAGTCACCTATTGACACCCCTCAAGAGGAATCCCGATGAGTGGATGGGAGATGCCCACAAATTACCACAAAGGTGTTAACCCATTACGTACCTAACATGTAATGAGAGACCTGGGGACACAAGGTGATAGATATCCTGCACTGGAAAAACATGTGGCTGTAGTGTTCGCAGAAACACACCATATACCCACCCAGTCATGAAGGTTGTCAGATGTAGATAAGGGGAGGTCACTGTGGCTCTTCAGTCATCCTTCATCAGCATCACAATTGACTACAATAGCCCCTGTGGGATATACCTCAGCAGACACCTCCATCAACTGTAAATTCCACAACAGTACCCCACCAGGAGTAGCAAAGAGCATGAACAGATGCCATGTGTTGCCTGAGTAAACAAACTGCAGCTCCACACACTGCCATACTGCCCAGCCAGAGGCAAGTTGTGCCTGATGTATGAAGCCATGTCCAAGCTGGAATCAATGAACATGCTGCACCTTGTACAATCTGAATGGCAGTGAGCTATGCACATGAGAGACCTGAACCCCAGCACTGACATACATAGGACAAGCTGTACAGAATGATCCATAACACAGAAGGCACCCCCACTCTTGAGTAAACTCCCAGTACAGGTTAGCCAGAGAGTCACCTATTGACACCCCTCAAGAGGAATCCCGATGAGTGGATGGGAGATGGTAGGTTAACCCTGGGTATCACTGTTATGTCAGAGGTAGAAGGAGGCACAGTATACTAACCATGACATATGTCATGGCAAACTCCAGTTACAATGTGTGTCAAAGGACAAACACACCCTGTGACTAGCATCAGAAATGGCCTAGGGAACATCGCTAGTGTTTGCCAATGTCCACCTATGTTGTGGAATACACTAGCAATGGTGGACGAGCCTGGTGTAGGTAGTCCATATCTGAACATAATGCAACATGGTCATATGTGTACAACTGGCCCCTACACAGTCTGTTGTGCTCACTATGAAGATGTCAAGCAGTGATAGGACTAAAGCCTAGGATACTGTCCACCACAGTGAAAGTACTGAACCAGTATACTATACGGTACTACAGTGTTAGGTCATTATGAAAGTATGTTGACAACTGTCTTCAAAGTATCCCATGCAATCCCTGCAGGCACAGTATAATCCCTGTTGTGGCAGACATGAAGCAGTTGGCCAGTTAGTACACAACATGACACCCAACACACAACCATAAACGTGAGATATTGTTGAAGTTCACACACACCCAAATATGTGGTGGAATTCAGAGTTCAACATATGGAAAGCTCACACTGAGCATGCTCGCACACTTTGATAAATGAGGCATATGTCAGACAACATGCCATGGAAAGGCTGAACTGGGCATGCTCACACACTTAGGCCATATCTCCATTTAGCAGTTGGCCACACATATCTGGTATTTGTACGTGTCATTCCAGGAACCAACCACAACACAGCAATCTGCCCAGTGCACACAGTAAATGACTACAGAGACATAAGTGATATAGTGGCTCGCCCTCATATTCAAACATCTTCCACAGATACACAAGTTGTTCATAGGAACAGGGAATGCTATGGCAATAAAGACCTGCAAACAGTATAACAGCACACAACAAATATCGTGCATCTGATAATTGAACATATGGGTGTAGAGGTCAATACTAGGCTTGTTGCCCTAGGGAATGACAGCTTAGTCAGAGTGTGCTTGGCATCTGCATTCCCAGGATAGTAGGCTACTGTGCCACTGTAAAGTAGGTCACATAAGGCAACATGTGAGGCTAGTGAGCTATGCCTCTGTCAAGCAGGGGCACAGTGGAGATCCCAGGGTTTGAATGTGCTAAGCCACAGCCATGTTGTTGGTGTGTGCTGGAAGAGGGTTGCTGAGGACCTCTAACAGTAAGTGGCCGTCAATAACAGACTGAGGGGAGCCCTATCTGCATTGTCTGGACAATTCCACTGTCAACACTGTGTTGTGATGATTATGTGGGAATGAAGTGTCATGCTAGAACTGTTCACAGATGTCCTCCCTCTGTGGGCTACAGCTCTGCAATGTATTAGCTCACTCTGTCTGTTGGACGGCTCATATATGGCTGGTGTACACCTGACAGGTGTCTTGTTGTGGATCAGTCATGGGTATATGTGGGATAGCATGATCAATGCAAACCTTATACATAATCATAGAATACAATTGTCAAGGATTATGCAGAGTGGCCAGTATAGTCCCCCAGCATGGGTCCTTTGAAGTCGTCCACCCCATTCTTCACAAGTGTAGAGTCTGCTTGTGCTACATACAGTTTGTGTGCAGTGACAACCTTGCCTGGGGGTGGGGATGGGATATGAATGTCCAGGGAAAGGTGGGTATGGTTAGATATCAAAAATGGTGGTCTACCTCTGGTGTGGAACAGTGAGTACCCATGTTGCAGATGGACAGGTGCAATATGTATTCCCCCATGTGGCTGTGGTATGTGGTTCTGCCATAGCACATGGACCCACAAATTTTAGTGGCTGTAGGGTAAAGTGGTAGAGGCCTGAGTAGTTCTCACACACAATATGCCTGTACCTGATGTTAACAACTGGAATGGTGTATGTGAACACCTGCATATCCCGGCACTGTTCCCAGGGAAGCAAAGTGTGTGTCCTGGATGTGGGAGTGGTGTTCTGGACTGGTTGTGTTGTGTGTTACAGGTCCTGTGGTCACGAA
This sequence comes from Protopterus annectens, assembly GCF_019279795.1. Classification (NCBI taxonomy): domain Eukaryota; kingdom Metazoa; phylum Chordata; order Ceratodontiformes; family Protopteridae; genus Protopterus; species Protopterus annectens. The sequence continues at coordinate 1,112,648,564 of NC_056746.1, read as the reverse complement.
GCATGGTATAGAACATAACCTGCCAGTGTGATGTACATATCTTACCCTGACGTAGGTGGCTGCAAATGCATATATATGCTATCCCCCACCTGACAGGTAGTACTAGATGTACATACCTCTGTAGAAATAAAGATGTCAGCACCCTGTAAATACTGCAGGTGCAGACCAGATGCCCAGTAATTCGGTTAGCATGCTCTGCTAATGCGTCTCCCTCAAGTGTCATAATATAGGTAGGTAGGAGTTCGAACCATGCAAATTTTCAGTGTATGTGTGCGTGTGTGTGTGCGTGTGTGCGTGTGTGCGTGTGTGCGTGTGTGTGTGTGTGTGTGTGTGTGTGTGTGTGTGTGGGTGAGCGGGGTTGATGTGTGTGCAAGTCTGTGTGAGGGAGATGTCCCATTTGGCAACTGTGAAAGTACTCTACAGGATGCACATTCCCCTATCTAAGCACGGATGATGTCAGCACCCTATAAGTACAGCAGGAGAAGGGAAACCTCTCAGTAATTCGAATAGTGCACTCTGCTAATGCATCTGACACGAGTGGTATGACTTAGATAGGTAGGGGTTTGAATCCTACAACTGCCCAGGGCGTGTGGAGGGGGGTTAGTGTGTGCACAAGTCTGTGTGAGGGAGATGTTCCTTTTGGCAACTGTGAAAGCACTCTACAGGATGCACATTCCCCTATCTAAGCACGGATGATGTCAGCACCCTATAAGTACAGCGGAGAAGGAAAACTTACCTGTAATTCGAATAGCGCACTCTGCTAATGTGTCTCTCTCGACTGTCATAACATAGTTAGTTAGGAGTTTGAAACCTGCAAATGGCCAGTGTGTGTGCTTGGGTGAGGGGAGTTTGTGTGTGTGCAATTCTGTATGAAAAGCATGTGTTTTTTTGCAATCAGGAGATAACACTACATGATGCACATTACCCTTTTCAAACACTGATGATGTCAGCACCCTATAAGTACAGCCAGAGAAGAAGCACCTCCTAATAATCCGAATAGTGCACTTTGCTAATGCGTTTCTCTCACGTGTCGTGATATAGTTAGGTAGGGGTATGAATCCTGCAAATGGCAAGTGTGTGTGGGGGTAGTAGGGTGTGTGTAATTGCAAGTGTGAGAGAACAGAGCCTTTTGGCAAATACTACAATACACCAGATGCTGCATATTCCCCCAGTAAACACAGGGGATGTCACCACACTGTCAGCACAGCCAAACAGGGCTTGTTGGCCAGTAATGCCAATAGTGCGCTCTGCTATTGGGTCTATTATCATTGTCAGAGTACAGATAGGTATGTTTTGGAAACCCACAACTGCCACGTGTGGTTGTGTCACACATTATGACTGTGTGTGGGTCTTTGTGCATAACAATGCATGCCATTGCCTAAACCAGCAATGGCAATGCACACATGAGGTATGTGTGTGACACATACACATAAATACCTGTGACCTGCAGTAGTTACCATGTCTGACACGTGCCTCAAGTGGATAAATGGTATTTGCAATGCATAACAATATGACTGTGTCTTACTGTGCAGGGGCCACACATGGTATGTGTCTATACAGTGTGGGTGTATATGGTAAAATACCTACAGCAGGGGATACACATCTGCTCTGGGCCATATAGTCTACATGTAGTTGATGTACAAGTGCTGCATGTTCCCACCTGTTGTGGGAGTGGTAACATGCTATTCCACTGCAATTCAGTGACCACATGCTGGGAACCCTTCAACTAGTGTGTTGTAGCTACAGTAATGCTCACGCACAATGTTTGGCTGGATGCAGTCCAGCCATATAAAGACAGTCCTTGAGACTGTCATATTGCCAGTGTTGTTATGGAGGATAGGTGGGTTTCCTGTGTATGGGAGGGTTGTGTGTGCCAGGCTATGAACCAGAATGCAGTCCGACACACTGTTAGCTGCACATGAATAGGCCCTGATGCTTTGTGCTGTGCCAACAACCTGGAGGTGTGTGTATCTGTGGTGCCTTGGGATACTACCCCCCATCCATGTGTGTGTTACATCTGTAGGGGATGACAGGCATGGTATGAGGTATAACCTGGCAGTGATGGGTTGCACCTGTGAGCCGTGAATCAGGACTCTGGTACTGCACAGAGATTGCAGTTCACTGTGCTGAGGACAGTGTCCAGTGTATGCATCTTGCGGTGTACACTGCTGGTGTTGTGTAGCATCACTGTTAGTGTCCTATCCTGTGTGATACCCGCGGAGGTGGCTATGTAATCCGTGTCCTGCAGCATAAGACAGTATGTGTGTATCAAGGGGCTTCGCCAATATACATTGGCCCATGGGTGTCACATGCATGCTGCCCCTCGCAAATCATTGTGGCTTCCCTAGCATGTAAGCACACGTTGACAGCCAGTGGATACCCTATGAATGACATTGGAGATTGAGCAGAATGTAGACATAGAACACCCTTCCTACATATAGTGGTAGCATACCTGGTGAGGGTATGATGGCAACCAAGATCAGGCTCATACTGGCCCGTGCCACATGCTGAGAGATCCCTTCTATGTTCCCTATCATGTAGTCCAGGGAGGTATGTCTCAGGTCATCCATAGTGGCATGGTCAATGACTGAGTCATATGTGTCCATGCCTCTGACTGACCTGTATGTATGTGTTTAGTGGTGGACCATAGTGCCCCACAGGCATATCACTGTGACCTTCACCATGTACAGCCTGTTGAGCGGGACCCCACTACAGTGGCCAAGAGAGGTACCTGACACATCTGTAGCAGGTGTGTTGTGTGTAGCCCTACAGACTGTGAGTGTGTGGCACACGGGATGTGTGTGCCATGTGTGGCATGTGCTCTGTTCCGATGTAACGTATGCCTGTGTGCCAGCTGCGGAGGTGTGTGATGCTCAGGCAGGATGCTATTCTGAGTCTCCAAGTATGCATACACACATGCTGCCATATACAGGGGTTTGTGGACAGCCACAGACTGCACCCGGCAGATCATACAGATCAGTGTCTGTGGGAACGCACACGGTTCCTGTGCCTGGCAGGGGTGCTACGGACCGTATCCGGTACTAAGCCAGACTGGGTACTGTCATCAGATGTGGGAGTGTGTTGGCTGGACACAGGTCCCTGTTGGGACTTTCCAGAGCCACGTGCACGTGGTCTCCTGGGGCGTTCCAATGACAGCACAGACCCAGCATTGCTAGGATGTACTGGCAGGATGACTGTGCGCAATGATGGGGTTGACAGCTATGTACTGTCAATTTGCTGACCAATGGCAGACCCTGACACACCTTCCTGTGCCATTACACAGATATGAAAGATCCGGAATAGACGACCAGGAAATAAACAGCTACTGCAAGAAGCAACGGTGGAACGTAGCTAGGAAAGCAGTAAACGGCTCCAAACTGAGACAAAATTGAACAGATTTTCGGAGCTAGTACACTGATGAATATAATGTTAACCAAAGCTGTTGCCAAACGTGACGTGTGTAAATCACCCACTTCGCTCCACTGGATACATTTCCAAAGGCTGAGTGCGCTTGTAAGGACAGTACATAACCAAATGCGATAAGCAAAAGAACAGATGAAAACAGATACTGTCACAGTCACATGAGTGTGAATATACGAATACCAAATCCCAAGACTTAAAAGCTGAAACCCTTTAATGAATAAATAACAAAATCCAGAAGCACTAGTTGAGCGCTTTCATCTGCACCATCGCAGACTTCCTCAGAACTAGTGCTTACAACAAAATCCATTAATTAAAAACACATTTTGGCGCCAACATTTGAATTTTCATTTAAAGAGACATACACTCCATATGTATCTGTGAACATTATACAGTTAAAAACATGGTAATAAATATATAATATATAGGAAATGTAAAAAACATAACTAAGACTTATTATAAAAAACTTTCATGATGAGAAATTATGAATCCAATATTAAAAAAGGTTTAATGCTAATGAAATCATTAATACCTGGACTTCTAGTTGAATCAGTCAAAATCTGCCATTTGCTCTCCTTACAGGCTAATCTGGTTTTCCAATCACCCCCAAATGGTATCTCTTTCTCCTCATCTATAATAAAGAATAAAAAAGTATGTTCTTCACCACATTTTTTAATATGTCTATATAGTGCATTTTTACTGTCCATTTTCTTAATTCTGTAATAATGTTCGTAAATTCGTTTCTTTAACTCCCTTTCTGTTTTGCCTATATAATAAGCCGAACATTGTTTACATTGAGCTAGATACACTATGTGTTTGGTGCAACAATTAGCACCTATGCTCCTTATCCTAGTGTGATTGATATCATCCAGAACAATATCACTATTGGTATTAATGTATTTACATTGGTTGCATCTTCCACACTTCCTAGTAAATACCTTTCCTTTATTTTGTTCATCCATTTTTGGCTTTGAAATTTCCAATAACTTTTTTATATTGGGACCTGTCTTGTACACAATCCTAGGTTTTTCTCCTAAGATCTTTTTATGACCATCTGTAATTGTTATTATGTCCCAATACTTGTTGAGAATGTCCTTAATCATTACACAATAAGGGGTGTAGGTCAAAACACATACCCTACCCATGTGTCCATTTTCAACATGTATGTTTCCTTTAGTTTCCCTAACATGACCTAATAAGGGTTTAAATTTTAATCCCCATTGGGATTTAACATATTCAATAGTATCCTTGATCATAACCGTAGGGTACCCCCTATTTTCAAATAATTTCGCAAGAAATTCCATTTCACCTTCCATACATTTTCTAGTTGATGACATTCTGGCACATCTAATGCATTGGCCCTTGATTATATTCTTAAAGATGTGTGGTGGATGTTCACTTCCAAAATATAGGTAATCATTGGAGAATGTACTTTTTCGGTGAATCTTGGAGGTAAAGCCATCATCTGTTAAACCTATGTAAACATCTAGATAGGCAAGACCCACATTGCTAAGATTGTGAGTGAACTTAAGAAAATTAGTCGTACCGTTGATATATTCAATAAAACGTACTATTTTATCCTCTGGTCCTTTCCATAAAATAAATATGTCATCCAAGAATCTCATGTAGAAGGTGATATAACTGGAAAATTCACAAGTGGTGATAAATTCATTCTCCCAATCAGACATCACAAGATTAGCAAAAATGGGGGCACAGGATGCCCCCATGGCAACACCCTTGGTCTGTCTGAAAAACTCACCCTCAAAGGTGAGATAATTGTGGTCCAAAACTAAGCCCATCATATCAACAATCAAGTTAATTTTATCCCAAGACATAAGCGAAAATTTTCTTAGACTATTTGCAAACCTTTCGAGTCCTTCATCCTTGGGTATACAAGAAAATAGGTCACATACATCAATAGTGATTAATGTGCATTGTTCAGTCCATATATCAGGAGTAAGCTTAGCCAAAAAATCCCATGAATCACTAATAATGAAAGGTATATTTGAATAAATGTGCTTGGTCCATCTATCAATGGTGACTCCTATATTGTAGGTCTTGGACTTTGACCCTGAAATAATGGGTCTGAAGGGTGGCTTGATCAGGGATTTGTGGATCTTAGGTATCCCTATTATTCGAGCCAATACTGGATAGTCAACTTTGAGGAACTTGAAAAGTTCATCAGTGATCCGATGATCAATCAAATATTCGTCCAAAGCTAGGTCGATATTCCGAAAACCTATATTGATTTGATTGATGGAAACTTTTTCATAGTTGCCCGATTGATTTAAGATATTCTGTATCTCAGTTATATAGGCCTTCTTAGAGTAAATGACTGCCCCCCCACCCTTGTCGGGTTTCATAATTCTCACTTCTTGATTATGCATGAACTCATTCAAAACAACTCTTTCTTGTTTAGTGATATTGTCATCTCGTAAAACTTTGTTATTCCGATATTCTCTAGTTATTTCTTGGTTCAAGTGATATAAATCATTGCATATCATCTGTTCAAACACGTGGACCTGTGGGTTGTACTGGGGTACAAACGTGCTTTTTCTTTTTAATTCTGAGGGAATATATGTAGATTCCTTTTCCTTATTATTGTCAAAAAGAAGAGCAAGATTGAGCCTCCGAGTAAACAGTTTAATTTCCTTGATATGATCAACTAAGTTGAATTTTTGAGAGGGTACAAATTTGGTACCTTTACAAAGAAGGGAACACAAGTCATCCTTAATAGTAGTATCTGTGTAATTGTATACATTAAAACCTTGAAAATTATGAATGCTAGGCTTGTTGGTCTCTGTGGTATGTCCTACATGTCCTATCATATTCCTGATACCATCCTGTGTATACATAAAATTGGAGTTACTGGAAACAGGAGAAGACCTAACCTCATGGGCCTCCGTGGGCAATACAGGAAAAGACAAAACTGGGTGAACCTCCCTGGATGAGATTAGTATTGATTGTGTTTCCTGATGCTCTCGAAGTGTGTTCTGCCATAATTCTGATGATGTCTTCCTCCCTGAAAATTCTCATGTCTATTCATTTCTCTCCTACCTCTTGGGTACGTGTGCCCTTCTTCTGATCTAAACCTCCTATCTTGTGGCCAGACGTATACCCTGCAGGTTTTATATACTTCAATATCTCGTTCTAGTTTTTTGTTTTTCCTACGAAAAATATTTTCTGCAGTAGTCTCAGCCATCTGAAATTGTTTATGATATAAATCATACCATTGTTCAAAAGAAGGATTGCGTAGAATTATTTCATTTACATTCTCTACTTCATCAATAAGAACATTTAATTTCTCATCATAGCATTTCAATAACAATTTCATATATGATGTTCCGAAATCATCAAATAAACTGTTAAAATCAGAAATAACACTCTCATTGTATTCAACTCCCATAGGTAGCTTAAAAAATCTAATACCTTTGGGAACTACCTTAGAGTTAATGCATTGTTTTAAATATGCTTTATCAACCTTAAGATTTTGTATTTGTATTAATAAATGACCCATCTTATATATACTATTTTTAATGGATGCATATCCATCACCATCACACTGTTTTTTGTTGATATTAAACACTTGATTAGAATGTGGTGAATTGAAAGCATATTCATTCTGAAGAAACTTATCAAAAGTTAGTTGATTACAATCTACATGTTTATCCTGCCCAACTTTCTTTTTTACCCCAGTGTGATCTTTAGATCGTAAAAGAAAATCACTAGGCACAGTACCTTTAGATTGTGTATTAGGCAAACAAGCCATTGCAGAATAAGTCCGTTTGGGCTGAACATGCTTAGGTTTGGCCCCTCTGTAGTCCGCTTCCACTCGATTGTGGAAAAAACTAAAATCGAAAGTAAAATCCTTTTCTAAAGTTGTCATATCACCAGTATCCTTGGCGACCATGTCGATGTTGCCATTTCTATGAAATGACCCAGGATTGCTGGCACAACCCTGTCCATTAGGGATTTCCTCGTTAGAATCAACAGTGAGTATCAAATCATTGCCAAAATTGTTCAAGACCCTTGGCGTGTCATTATGGGATGATGTCCTTTCGTGGTTGCGATTTCCTTGTGTAGATTTTAAAATAGACGTCACCAGCTCCGTTAGTTTGCTCACCTCCTGGTGTAACCCGGCTATTTCAGCCCTCAAAAGAAGAACTTCCTCGCTATCCAAGGCAGCCGACGCTCCTGCTGCTGCTTCTGCCATCGCTGTAACACCAACTGAACGAAAGATCCGGAATAGACGACCAGGAAATAAACAGCTACTGCAAGAAGCAACGGTGGAACGTAGCTAGGAAAGCAGTAAACGGCTCCAAACTGAGACAAAATTGAACAGATTTTCGGAGCTAGTACACTGATGAATATAATGTTAACCAAAGCTGTTGCCAAATGTGACGTGTGTAAATCACCCACTTCGCTCCACTGGATACATTTCCAAAGGCTGAATGCGCTTGTAAGGACAGTACATAACCAAATGCGATAAGCAAAAGAACAGATGAAAACTGATACTGTCACAGTCACATGAGTGTGAATATACGAATACCAAATCCCAAGACTTAAAAGCTGAAACCCTTTAATGAATAAATAACAAAATCCAGAAGCACTAGTTGAGCGCTTTCATCTGCACCATCGCAGACTTCCTCAGAACTAGTGCTTACAACAAAATCCATTAAATAAAAACACATTTTGGCGCCAACATTTGAATTTTCATTTAAAGAGACATACACTCCATATGTATCTGTGAACATTATAAAGTTAAAAACATGGTAATAAATATATAATATATAGGAAATGTAAAAAACATAACTAAGACTTATTATAAAAAACTTTCATGATGAGAAATTATGAATCCAATATTAAAAAAGGTTTAATGCTAATGAAATCATTAATACCTGGACTTCTAGTTGAATCAGTCAAAATCTGCCATTTGCTCTCCTTACAGGCTAATCTGGTTTTCCAATCACCCCCAAATGGTATCTCTTTCTCCTCATCTATAATAAAGAATAAAAAAGTATGTAAGCACACGTTGACAGCCAGTGGATACCCTATGAATGACATTGGAGATTGAGCAGAATGTAGACATAGAACACCCTTCCTACATATAGTGGTAGCATACCTGGTGAGGGTATGATGGCAACCAAGATCAGGCTCATACTGGCCGGTGCCACATGCTGAGAGATCCCTTCTATGTTCCCTATCATGTAGTCCAGGGAGGTATGTCTCAGGTCATCCATAGTGGCATGGTCAATGACTGAGTCATATGTGTCCATGCCTCTGACTGACAAGTATGTATGTGTTTAGTGGTGGACCATAGTGCCCCACAGGCATATCACTGTGACCTTCACCATGTACAGCCTGTTGAGCGGGACCCCACTACAGTGGCCAAGAGAGGTACCTGACACATCTGTCGCAGGTGTGTTGTGTGTAGCCCTACAGACTGTGAGTGTGTGGCACACGGGATGTGTGTGCCATGTGTGGCATGTGCTCTGTTCCGATGTAATGTATGCCTGTGTGCCAGCTGCGGAGGTGTGTGATGCTCAGGCAGGATGCTATTCTGAGTCTCCAAGTATGCATACACACATGCTGCCGTATACAGGGGTTTGTGGACAGCCACAGACTGCACCTGGCAGATCATACAGATCAGTGTCTGTGGGCACGCACACGGTTCCTGTGCCTGGCAGGGGTGCTACGGACCGTATCCGGTACTAAGCCAGACTGGGTACTGTCATCAGATGTGGGAGTGTGTTGGCTGGACACAGGTCCCTGTTGGGACTTTCCAGAGCCACGTGCACGTGGTCTCCTGGGGCGTTCCGATGACAGCACAGACCCAGCATTGCTAGGATGTACTGGCAGGATGACTGTGCGCAATGATGGGGTTGACAGCTATGTACTGTCAATTTGCTGACCAATGGCAGACCCTGACACACCTTCCTGTGCCATTACACAGATATCATCATTGCCAGTACCTGTGGCACCAGATTCAGGTTTTCTGCTGCAGGACACCACAGCAGCACCAGAACCTGTGGAAGGAAGACAGGAAACACAGTTTACAGAGTCCACACAATGTTACCAGTGATGCACTTATGCACACATGCACACATGCACACGTGGACACATGCACACATGCACACATGCACACATGGACACAGGCACACATGCACACATGCACACATGCACACAAGCACACATGCACACATGCACACTTGCACACATGCACACATGCACACATGGACACAGGCACACAGGCACACATGCACACATGCACACATGCACACGTGGATGCGTGCACACGTGGACATGTGTACACCCCGCAGTATACACACAGAGCACTACTGAGTTACACTAGTATTACTAGCACTATCAGGACTATTATAGGTATTGTTAAACACACTCACCAGCATGGATGGTCTGCCTTGCTGTAACACCGGAGCGACCTGCAGAAATGAGGAGATTAATGTCAATGGGCACAACTGTGCCATTGATACTGCATATGATACAGTGCAGTAGTACACCAGTTGCCTTTCACACGTCAGCTGCTGATATTGCCAATATCACACCTGCACAATTACATACTATGTTGACAGCTACATACCATGGACACACCTTACACATGCATAAACTAACAGTGTACAGAACAGTCAAGTGTACATATGGCATATTACCTGCATGCTCCATGTCGTGCTGCTGTATGGATCCAGCCTCCATCATGATGCAGGTGTATTGCTGTTGCTGTTCCGGGGCTGGAGATACAACACTTAGGAGTAGCCCCTCCAGTCTGGTGAGGGGGGGATGTGTAGCCACCCCACCTCCTGTGGCAACCTGTTGCCTGTGGATATCCGACGCACGCTGATGGACATTTCTGATTAAATCACTGCAATGATGTCGTACCTGCTCATATGTCCTATTATGCGTGCCAATGTCATTTACCCTACGGACAAGGTCTTGCCACAGTGCAACCCTCTCATGCTGATTCTGGCTGGTGCGGGAAAACAGTATGTCATAATCCCGCAATAGGCTCTGGTGTATCTCCTCATCTTCTGCTGCAGAGTAGGTGGGATTACACTGATGCACAATCTCCCTGGAAGAGAACACAAACAGGATATCAGCAGACTATGTCAGCAATATATGGCACACATACTATACATGATACTCAACTGTAGTGATATACTACTACTCCCATATGTAGCATGTGTGTGTCTCTTGGTGGATACACAAGTACATGGCCAGATATCAGTGCTCAGCCAACACCTGTGCAACAATACCTGCCACATTCCATACAACAAAGTAGCATGCCCCATCGGTCAGCACACTGTGACAGGTCCAATGCACAACCTCACTCTGGGGGTTCATACCAAGGTAGTGTATGTGGAACACCATCCACTAGTGTGATCTGGACACAAGTTACTCGGCCTGGATATACATATCCCACCACCACCACCACCAGCATCGTAGACTTCTGTGATATGTATGTGATTAGACAGTTATTCACTTGTTAGGACTGAGATGGTATCCATGCAGCCCACTGGGCCAGTGGAAGCCACAACCCACACTGCTGACCCCTTTGTGAATGCTTCCCACGGACATCCCAAAGATTGCATGGAACATGCACACACATCTCTAACCCAGACCCTATGCACAAAGGTTAGGCATCCTGTCCGGTGGACCCCAGCCAAAGGCAGATTGTATAACAATAGAAAGAGGCTACTGCAAGACAGAGCAGATTCACATTAAGGGAAGGCATCTGTGGTCAGCACTGGTAATAAGCTACTGTCTCTCATAACAACATCCACGGCCTACTCTGGGAGGGAAATGGCCACGAACACTATAGATAACCACAAGGCCTTCTTCAGTTATGTTACACATATGGACCAAATGCCTCAGATATTCTCTGAGTTAATCCACACCTACTTAACATTCACCGAACACACAGATATTGGCAACATTCTTGCAGACAGGTTCGGTGCACGTATCCCCCCCTCCTTCTCCCCCACAAGTAGATATACTTATCACAGCTGAATGTAACCTCCCTATAATCTCACATGTCCAGGTGAGGGCCGCCCTCAGCAAAGCAGAACACACAGCATCAATGTGACCTGATGGTATCCCTGGATGTGTGCTACGTGAACTCCAAGAGGACATACAACCGCATATAAGACTGATATTTAACCTTGGCCCTACTACAGGATATGTACCTGAACACTGGCATACAGCAACAGTGGTCCCACTCCACTAAGGAGGCACCTCTACTGACCCTGGGAACTACCGCACCATAAGCTTAACCAGCCTGGTCTGCTAAGCTATGGAATTATTCGGTATGGGATGCATATACAGCGATATTAGGTACCTGCAGACATTTGTCCCAGCCAGTTTGCCTTTGTGATGGGCTGATCCTGCCTTTTGAACCTGGTTGACCTTTCAAAACAGTCACTACAGCCATTGATGAGGGCAAAGCAATCCATACAGCCTACCTGGACTTGCCTAAGGCCTTCAACACAGTACTCCACTCAGGCATCATAGACAAGCTCATTAGCTTACATGTTACTACATATGTCACATGATGGGTTGCACACTGGTTGACATACAGAATCCATAATATCGATATTTTAGGAGCCATGTCAGACTCAATGCCAGTCACATGTGGTATCCCACAGGCCTTTGTCCTAGGACCCCTCTTGTTTGGCATTTATTTCTCAGATGTAAAAGCGAACCTGTGTGGGTTGTGGATGACAAAGTTCCCAGATGACTGCTAACTAAGCGCCATAGTCCTTACACCAGCTGACACACACATCCTACAGACAGGCCTCACTGCAACAGAAAACTGCTGCCAGGATCATGGCCTAACACTGACTGACATGTAATATATAGTCATCCCTTTTTGGTGGAACTACGTGCACACAACATATCACATGGACATACCTATAGATACAGTCCTATGACACATATGGAGGGTTCACAGTATGCAGACTATTAACCTGCTACTTTACATTACCTGTGTTTTTCACAGCTGGTTGCGTTACCACTACTACTGCTTCCTGCTGCTGCTGGCATGGCTTGCTACTGTCACTGCTGACAGCTTAGACTCAGTGTGTGTACCGTGTGTTGTTGTTTGTGTTTTTTTTTTCTCTCTGTCTCTGTCTCTGTCTGTCTCTCTCTCTCATTCTCTCTCTCTCTCTGTCTGCCTCTAGACAGTGCAATGAACGTATTGCATGTGTGGAGTGTGAGTACAGGATGCTTTTGTAGGTATCTGCATAAGTCCATGTGATGGCCTCTGTACCAATTGTAAGCCAGCATTTGCTAATTGCATGCAGCCAGTTGTGTACTGATTGCAGTTCTCATTGTGATTCCAGGACAGTGCTATAAAAAGGTATGTGAGATAGGCATAACCCTTTCAGAGTTTACGGGCAGGGACCATGCTGGTATGCTGTGGACACTGTTCTGTGAGTGTAGAGGTTAGTATCTCTCTCATATTTCTGGCTATGTTGTAGATTAACATTTCTCCATTCATTTCTCCAGTTTCCTGTACTAAGTGTGTATGTACACTGACACCTAAGACTACTACTACTGTTAATGTGTGTGTGTGTGTGTGCTTTCCTCTGGGACATGTGGTGTAACTGGTATATAGCAGTGGCTCTTGCACTTTGTTGCTATGGCTTCAATATTTGCCATTTACATTCACTGCTTGTATGCCTGCTAGGTGTCTTGACAGTAGTGTGTTGCTGTGGCTTTCCTATTTTCCATGTACATTCACACCTTGGAATGCTTGCTACATCTGCTAGGGTGTTACTGCATGCAGTGTGGTCTGGCCATGGTGTGGGCATTGACATCTATTAGGGTATTTGAGTATGCTGCTGAGCAGGCCCCAGAGACTCTCATTTGCATCTTTTATCTGCCTCATGGAATGGTACATATCAGTGGGGTACACCCGTTAAATTGCCTAGTATTCTGCAGTTGTGACTGTGGGTTAGCATGAGCATATGTGTGTACTGATTGCAGTTCTCACTGTGATTTCAGGACAGTGCTATAAAAGGGTATGTGAGATAGGCGTTGACCTTTCAGATTGTAAGGGTGGGGACCATGCTGGTATGCTGTGGACACTGTTCTGTGAGTGTAAAGGTTAGTATCTCTCTCATGATTCAGGCTGTGTTGTAGATTCACATTTCTCCATTCCTCTCTCCTGTTTCCTGTAGTAAATGTGTATGCACACTGACACCTACAACTATATATATATATATATATATATATATATATATATATATATATATATATATATATATATATATATCTATGTAAATATACATACATTTATATATGTACATTAACTGACATTATTACCTACTAGCTACCAACTAGCATGGCTGTTTCTGTTCACACACTACTATTATGGAAATCCACTAGTTTTGACAGTAATTCTAAATGACATGCTTTGTGTACTACACATCCTATATTCCCTTTACATTCATTCCTACTATTACATGATATATTTATTTTAGCACAATGATTTTGTATAAGAGTCATGGCTTAGTGGTAGGTCATGCAGACTACTGTTTCCTGGGTTCGGGACTGACAGTGGGATTTTATTTGCTTTTGAACTGACTACAGGACCTGTCAATCAGAGTGACTAAGGCACTTTTAAGCAGTTGTAACCGGGTTAGCGCTGGTTTGCACGGAGCTCACGCATGCGCACTGGCGTTTAGCTTTGCGCACACACACGCACACCTGCTTACAACCGCTTAACATTGCTTACTCTGGCGCACACCTGCGCTATTTTCTTTGAAAGAAATGAAAATGGGGAGACAGGAAAGTGGTGAAAAAGGGGTCACAGAGAGGGTAAGACAGTAGGGAAACAACCTTGGGATTTGCAGGAGGGATGTAGGTAAGGCCCATAGCTGCCCATTTCTTCATCAGCAACAGCTGTGCATATGTATCTAATTTGGTGTGACATTTGAAACCTTCCACCACTGAGAGAGGTGTCAGGACAACAATAATACTTGTTGTACAGTCAATTGTAATTGATAGTTTCCATGTCCAGCAGACATGTGTGTGGAATGGGCAGCTATGTATGGGGTGTAATTTTTTTATGGGTACAGAGTGCCCTTTTTTTTTTTTTTTCAGGTGAGAGTGGTATGTCAGGTGAAGCAAGTCGGTATAGCTGGGGAGGTAGGTTGGGTAGGTCAACAGACAAGACAAACAAGACGCATACAGGGGTGGTGTATGACACGTGTGGGGGGGGTTACACAATTGACAGGGACGGATGTTTGGATATCCAGAGCCCATGAGCCCACAGATGGCAACAGTGGAACTGATATCGCCACCCATGGGCAGTTGCCACTGTTCCTTCACTGCCGAGGATGGGGCTGTGCTGGGGGCTGTGTAGGCCGGGAACAGTCATGCCCGTAAGTTGTGCCACCTGTGCCTCAAGCTGGCATAGGGGCCCAAGAACAGAGTCCCAGATCTCCCTACGCACCACAGTCCAGACGCTACGGAGGGTGAGTGGTGGTTCTCCTCCGGCCACGCTTGCAGAGGGGGCATGGGCCCCACCCCCTGCAGCGCTTCCACCCACAGGTGGCACAGGGCCACCGGAGGAGGGTCCAGACTGGGCACTAGTGCCAGGTGCACTCGCCAGCTGAGGTGGGAGAGGTGGGTCCTCTGGAACCCGCCTTCCCTGTCGTCCTATGTTTTGCATTATGTCATGACAGTTTGGGTTAGTAGCATATAATACCATTCGCAATTAGTTTTAACAGCATGCATTAGTATTCCCATTAACCAAACACCCAGATATTCACACCATTGAACAGCGAGCATAACACATGCATAATTTGAACAGCAATACACAGTCCAACAACATGCAGGGTTGATTGATGGCAACAGGCCATCAGGTTTGGATGTATGAACAGGGCAGATGCATCAACGGACATGCAAATATTTATGACCCAACAGGACAAATGTCCAGGGGTGTTGATTATGATTGCACATACCATTTTCACGTGGAATGGGTTATATGTGGTTATAGGGTGGGGTGAAGAAAATAATATTAACACCTTCGAATACCAATACATATGCTGTACATTTCTAATAGCTGCACATATATACACACTACTGTCCTAACTACAATTTCCTATATGATAACTACTTCAATTTGGTGATAGCACTGTTACTGCTACATCAATATACATTTTATTGTTCTTCATACACATTTATATCTGGCTTTGTTCAGCTACATCATCCTGCTACATTTGCTTTATATAGCTATAGACAACTGTGGATGTTTGGTATGTCAGACAATCATACTATCTGCATATTGCAGACTGAGAGCAACATATCCAGATTTTGGGATGCACATTCCAGCTGCAGCAACACTTTGAACAGATTTCGCTGTTTGGTTTTGCTTCTCACATTCATTTCATTCTGTACTGACTGCAGTATACTTTATTCAGGGGTTATTACTACTTTATTGGTGGATTCATAACTCTTTCTCACAATCTCTCACTTGTTTTCATTTTACTATTCAGGATGGTACTTACTTCTAAGCTTTATTGACATGTTTTACCTGTAGTTATTACAATCCTTTCCAGCAGTCTCACTTCTGTCATGTTTCAGTATTTCAACAGGGGTATATTTCACACATGTGATTTGCTCATCTTCTGCAGCTGTACTTTTCAGCCTGCTGCAGGTTGTGTACTATTATATTACAGGTGGGGCATCTTTATTTCAGACTTTATTTCAGACATTTTCATTTTTTTGTTTGGATTACAGACTGCAACACACTTTTGTAATCAAGCAATACTTGCAAACACTCTTACACTGTTACTTGCAGATTCTATTACTTAGTGTCTACACTGCACTCTTTTGCTAACTGTCATACTTTTATATTTCTTTACAGTTACTGGGAGAGGATTACTGACCTGCCTGGTGGTGCAACCGCACCAGCCAATCGTCATAGGCTCTGTGGTTCGCAGAATGGACACCTGCAGCTGTAATATAAATGAAGTAATATTGGAATACACATCTCCATAATATCAGCTAGTTTAATGTCTTACATACATAATTAAATGTAACTTACTCAGTAGTGGGGCGTTGGGCATTTGCCGGGCCTCCTGGATCCAAAGGTTCAATTGGTCCTGCTTTCATCTCTTCAGGTCCGCATGGTGGTGACGAACCTGCTCACCAGTCCTTGGAATTGCTGTGGCACTGGTGAGATCATGAGCCAACCGGTCCCACGCCTCAGCCCTATATGCTCCCCACAGGACCTGGCCCTGCATGAGTTGGGCCTCATGATTGTGGACTAGGAGCAAGACCATGTATCTGGACTCCTCAATGCCCCACCTCTGTGCTTGAAAGCAACTACCCTCACCTAGTCCTGACATTCTGGCTGCAAGTTAGTTCTACAATCGTTTATGCTGTGTATTCCCGCCTATGGTGCTTATATATGCCATTTTTCCTGCACATATCTGTGATTGACCATTTTGGAATTGTATCAACTTCACAAAACCTGCTTTGTCATGCTCCACTTTGTATTCATTCCTATATATTTGCTATTACTGCATTCATAGGTACTGCTGTCGTGGCTTACTGGTTCCGTACCTTGACTATGGTGTGAAGTATCCTGGGTTCAAACCTGACCACTGCTTTTTATTTTTTATGACTGTCTAGACAGGCTGAGGGGTGTGTCTGTGTAAAGGCAGTTTTGATACGGCTTGCTAAACGTTGCCCGTCGGTTAGCTTGTGGCACTGTGCGCAGCTTCGCGCAAACGGGGTATGCTGGTTTACGCTTCATTTGGCTGTTAGCACGCATATTACGCTCAGCTCAGCTAGGGGCACACAGTTTCAGCATGTTAAACCACTGCTCACCTATGGGCACTCATTTTACACCTGTTAAACCACTGCTCACCTACGGGCAGATGCTCTCATCTTGTTAAACTGTAGCTCAGCTATAGGCACATCTCGCATTTTTTATTGTTTTGTTATCTCACATTTCTTCAAAATAAATGGACTATTTCATTACATTTTACATAAACTATGATTTTATATGGGTTCATGTTTGTCAGGGACTTGTTTCGTGCTTATTTTCCTAAAAATAAAAATTGGTGTTGTGGGGGCTCGAACCATGAATGCCTTTCCTTCAGCCGACATCTCTACAGCTATGCTATTGCTTCTTGGCTTACTTTGCATATTTAGTTCTTATATGCTTTTCCACTGACTGCTAACTGTGGCTAAGCTACGGGCATGCCCGCGCAAACGAGCGCACTCATGGGCAAACATCTTTACGATTTAAAAAAAAAAATATAACATGTTCATTTATATATTTTGTGTTCATAGTCTGTGGGGGCGTGTGTTGTGTGTTGTTTATTCACATTTCCATGGCCTCTGTTGTGGGTGTTTACTTTGGGCAATTTTACTCTTCTGAGGGCATGTCCGCTTGCAGGGCTCGGCCTACGGACACGCCCCCTACTGTCTTCCACGGACAGTGTTAGCCTTCGGTGTGATTCTGCATGCCCTCATGCATATGCATGACATGCTGATGTCACACACCATTTAACTGCAGCCTCCGTGTAAGCCATGTATCTCTTACACGGAGGCTTCATGAATCCTGCCCGAAGACTTTTTATATGGAAAGAGCAACCCCATCACCATGCAGAGCAGTTTTGTCTCTTACTGACTCAACTAAAATAACAAAATCTGAGATAAAGAACCCTTGAGGCAGCTGCCCATGTGACCTTTCAGTTTTGAACATATAAGCTGTGAAGAATCAGTCAACAACAGATTATATGGCACCATTGAGACTGGTCTATTGAAGAAGCAAATAAGTAAAATGGAAAGACTGAATGTGGGAAAGGTGATGGGAGCAAAGTGACCCATGATATTTAAAGAAGTTAGAACAGTGATGATATCCATATTTACAGGCATCTTTCATAAATCCTTAGAAATGCATAAAGTGTATAAGGAGGCTGGTGTAATATATATATATATATATATATATATATATATATATATAGATATATGGGTTTACTGCTTTACATCAAAAATACACTTCTTCAGAATAAAGCAGTAGACTCTACACTTCAGAGAAAGTCCACTTAAACAAAAGTGCACTTTCGCTGAAGTCTAGTTCCCAGGCTACACACAAAATACCCGACTAAAACATGTTTTTCCAAGGGGGGGGGGCAAGCTCCCCTGCACCCCCCTACTTAAATATACCAACTCCGAGATCACACTGCAGCGGGGAAATTAGGGAATATTCCCATTCCTCGCTGTAGTGTGACTGCCGAAGTCAATGGTCAAAGCTTCAGTACTTCGAACAAGTGGACTTGGTTAAGTGGGTTTCGAAGTAGTGAAACTTCAAACATATTGACGGATCCCATATATATATATATATATATATATATATATATATATATATATATATATATATATAAAATAAATAATACCACTGTAAGTTAAATGACTATGGAGAGCTTATTTATGGGACAGATGATACCGAACACTTTAATATGGCAGACAGGATAGTGACAAAGGGCATTAAATACAATAATTCTTCTATATTTATAAAGAGAATTCCTGCTTCATATACTGACAGAATTATTTAACCCTCTGTGGAAGCATTGGATGAGGAACAGGAAATGGATATAATCTATTTTGATTTACAATTAGGTGTCTACACCTGAGTAATCTTTATAAGCTAGAAAATGATTGTATAAATCTAAGGTGTCGCTCTCCTACTTTGGACACAATAGAAGAGTCTTCGTAGGTTCTGTTTAAGCAACTTTATTTTATACAAACACATCATCATAGAGGTTTACTGACTTTAACTTATGTAACTTCTATACAAACTAACTGCTGTAATCATACATGCTTACTCTCTGACTGCACTCTCAAAATGGCACTAGGAATGGCACGTGCTTGACATTTATATGTGCACGCTCAGTCTTTGACGTACTTCTTAAAGACACAGCACACAGCGCGTGCACTCTGATCTACATAAGGTAAACTAAAAGCTCACTCACTTTGGCAAGACTGACTGTGAAAGCCAGAGAAATGTGCTCAGAGTAGAGACGGGCGCAAATAAAACTTCTTTTGGGCTGGGTGTAGTGGCCATTGTTATTAAATTAAGTGAATGATAACCCACTGTGATGATAAGATACTCAAACATTAAATACAGTTTTCTATTGAGGGTTTTCACCCTGACCAGCCAAATATTCAATGTAATCAACTATGACATCATCCTAGAGAAATACACCTTTTGTAGCAATCAGAGTTCTATCTCATTTTGGTAAACTATAGAACATCTAATCCACTATTTGGCAATTCAGGCTTCTTGAAATGCTTGACAGACTGAATTCTTCTAATTGTGACAATTCCTCACATAGATCTGTTCTGAGATTAATTCAATACTTTTTCACTCATTGATAATTTACATTGTGGAAGACCTATTTTGTCATAAAAAATATTCATAATTTATATTAAAATTTAAAAATAATTGACAGATAAGACATCTGTTTGTTTCTTCTGAAACATTTGTAGAAAATAGCTACTTGAATTAAATGAAAAATGGTTGCAATTAAATTCATTAGCATCTTGGTAACCTAATGTATTAGGAATTTCTTAAAATTGTTCACTCGCTACCGGTAACTAAATTGCATGCACACATATATTACTTTGAAAAGCCAGTCATTTATGATAAAACACTCCTTTATGCATGTTACTTTTTAGGAATTCCTTAGAGGCTTTTACATTTCCATAGCCTAAGAATCCCTGTCCTAAGCAAATTTTTGTGATTCATTCTCTCCACTTTGATAGTGGAAATATCTTTAATTCTTCATAAGGGATAATGCACTGTCCTTATGACTGAATAAATGATGACTGAGCATCCCCCCAGACAGAAATAGCCATGCTTTACTAAAGTACTAAACCCATGGTTATGGTCCATTCACTACTGTTTAATTTAGACTGGGACTCACATATTTCATTTATAATGCTGGCCCTATTATACAACACATTCTTCTTATCTTCATATATTACAGGTAAAGTAGTTTTTACACAGTAGAGACACTTTGTCCTCTGGTACAGTTCTTCAGAAGCTATTTCAACTTCTTCAGTAACATATGCAATAAGAATTTCTCATATTCTGACACAGAGGTCATAGTTAAACCACTGTCTTAAAAGTCATTTCTGTAGAGATTCATATAATTTAGCATTCAGAATGATTTAGAGTATACATATCTGAATTTAGAGTTCAAAGTGGAATAAAACACAAAATGCTGAGTGAGAGCAATTTTCCTTACTAAGATCTGTGTTGAATGGAATGCATTTTCATACTCTGCCTCAGAGTCATTTGAACCCCTGCCATAGAAATAACAGGCTTCCACATAAGGCTATAAGATCCATTTGATGATGTGAGTGAGAACATTTGTCTGACCTTTTGTTATTTCCCATATGCACCATTTTACATATAAATTCAATTTAATGTAATTGGTATTTAACTTCTTTTCACCATTTTTTACATTTCCAAGTTAATACCGTCTATGTTAGTGTTGCTGAAACAATTACATTTCAGCCTTTGTGTCATTTGTGTACATAACAATATACTTGTTTTTTAGGAGACGCACTGACATTCTGTTAGCAGTGCACTCTCATTTGGGTAACAATGCACTCACATTTGTGTAACAATACACTCACATTTGGGTAACAATGCACTCACATTTGAGTAACAATGCACTCTCATTTGAGTAACAATGCACTCACACCAGTGCACTCACATTTGGGTAACAGTCCACTCACATTTGGGTAACAGCGCACTCACATTTGGGCAACAATGTCCTCTCATTCTGGTAACAATGCACTCACATTTGGGTAACAATGCACTCTCATTCAGGTAACAATGTACTCTGCTGCAGCCTTATCTAGCTATAAGGTGTCTTTGCTTCTAGATTAATTTATGTTGCTTTTTTAATGCCTGCTCAAGTGACAAATCTACCTTAGAAAGTGAATTTTCGTACATTTTCACAATATACGTCACAGACAGACACTATCTTTCCGTATCTCTGCTCAGCTTCCTGAAGGAGACAGTGATTAACTATCTAGTCTATGTAGTTTTTCCATATATTTCAGAATATTTTTGTGTTTTATTCCTTTAATGGAACAAAGTATTCAGAAATTAATATCTTTGAATGATTTTTGCATGTAATTTGACTGGTGCTGTCAAAATGCCATTTATACATGTTGTTGTACTTTTACTTTAAAGTAATGCTGGCACTATTTTGCAATTTGGAATATTATTATAGATGTAATTTACTTATATATTGTCAGAAGACATTGTCTAATCTTCCTTAGCGTCAAAATCATTAATATGCTCAACAAGCTCATCCAGTTTAAAACTGCATCAACATTCAATGTAGGTGTTTTGTGTTAAAATAAATTATTAAATAAGCATTTCCATACTGTGTGATATAAAATCTTTCTTTTTCTCTGACACACACACACACACACACACACACACACACACACACACACACACACACACACACACACACACACATATACACGCGCACGCACACACACACAAAATGTTTTGATTCAAAACACTAATTACCTCGTTTTGTTATTCAGCGATAAATAAATTACTTGTAAAGCTTTCACAGCTTTATCTGTGCTAATATGAAAAAATTACTTAATTTTCTGTTTCATAAAACTTCAGTATGTTCATTTGTTTCAGCATACTGTCCCCTTTTTTAATGTTGAAGGTCACTGTATATTGAGTTGTGATGTTTGCCTATTAGTTAATATCTTTGATGGTCATCTTTTATTATTATTGCCTTGGTTCAGGCACACTCCTGTTTAGTGATCATACTGTATTATGTTTAACACTAGATGTCTGTGCTGCAGAACTCCATTGCATTTCTAGTTTTATAATGCATATGCTTTTGGCAGCCATGCTGTTAAGCACAATCATTTATAGCCCCTTTTCTGTCAGTCTGTTACTCCCACTTCCACGTATCCTACTGTGTTTGCCAATGTGCTGTTTTGTGGTCTTCTCTTGTGCCATTAATTCTTTTTCAGCCATTTAGACCCAATTCTGCTACTTTCTGCAAACAGGACGGTGACAATGAATGTTTGCAGTGTGGTTTATTCTTGTGTTTATTACGCTTTACTGCCTCAAATTAACAATGCTTTCTTTGCTATAATACAATATTCATTGCCAACACATTTTACCTGATTACTGTACTGCACTATATTCTACTGAATGTGATCCTAATTTATTACTGTGTAACATTATATTTTATTGCCTGGTACACCTTGTTTGTTATAAAATTATGTATTCTACTCCTTATGAATTGTCAATGCCTATCGTACTGAATGACTTGCTGCCATCCATATTTTCTACTCCCTAGGCACCCTCTGTAGTCCAAGACACTAGAAAACCTATTTAATATGTACACCTTCTGTGTACATGTGATATAATATTGTCATCTATTGTCACATCTCGTTTGTATTGCTTGCTATAAAACAATGTATTTTATGACATGTACTTTGCAAACAGCTAATGAAATGAACGACACTTTTTGACTGTTACTGCTTACAGTTTACTGTATAACATGATTCTACAGCAGACATCCTTTGGAATCCTGATGCAGGGCAATGACTTAAAAGAACATAAGTATCACATAGTAATGTCTTTCATATATAATGGCTGTTACATGTATTCTTATCTGTAGTGTGTTTTTAATTGTAGACAAGCCTGGAATGTGTCCACCAACAGAAGGAAAAATTGTTCTCTGTGTAGAAAGGTGCCAAGATGACAGCAATTGTGGGGGCAAGTAAATATGCTGGGGCAATGGGTGTGGGCATTCGCGCAGGGATCCTGTTAGTTCCATTCAAGGTACAGTAAGCTCTACATGCAGCTGGTTCCTTGCAGTAACAGGAACTGAGCAACACATTTCAAGTGACATAATTCTGCCTTGTATTTTGTTAAATCAATGCTGAAAATGCAGTCGACAACACATAATTTTATGCACAGACAGATACACACATATACACATTCACACAGAGTCATGTGTATGCATGTGCGCGCGCGCACACACACACACACACACACACACACACACACACACATACATGTATATATATATATACATATATATATATATATATATATATATATATATATATATATATATATATATATATAGTTAATATACTTTTTGTTTATGTCTAGCACAATCTACTTGGGATGTGAGACATTCCTGAACATCAAAAGCAAATAAATAAATCACATAATGAATCATATTATGTCTCCATCATGAAACATGCATTGCTTATTGTGTGAAATTCATTACAAATATCAGAAAGAACAAAATGTATTAAGAGATCTCACCTTTAGTCATCTCTCCCTGTTTGCTTGGCAAAGGATAAGTGTTTTCTCTGCAGAAATGTGTGCCAATATCTTCTGTACTTTATGGTTTTCTAATGTCTTTAAGTTTCGGTGATGTGAAATGTTGCACACCGTACTTGTTGTGTCTTCACTGGCTGGCAGAATAAATAGCTTATTAATTGATTAACTTTATTTCTTTCTTCATTTAACATTTGCTAACTTGGTAGGTGAAATGGCCCTTGTACCCTTCTCATCCATGAAGTGGACCAAGTGTGGTTTATCAGATACAGCTAGAACAGAGTATAGCTATATTCTAGATACGCAGCTTTTTTTTTCATTTGCATTTAATTAATCTTCATATGTATAATAATAATATAAATGAAGACATTTTACATCTGAAGTACGGCAATAAGAATATACATCTAAACATGCTGGTGACAAGTTTACACACAAAGAAGGAGTACCTCTATATGGACATATGCACAAGTGCTCATATACACTATTAAGAGGATGTGCAACCAAAAACAGTTGATGATAAAATCTGTCATGTTTAATCTATATGAAAGACATAACAGAGTTTAATATTATTAGTATTTGTAGTGGTATTAGTAGCAGCAAGATAATGGGAATGTTTCTTTTATTTCTGAAATGCTTCTGAGCACATTGTCAACGCTGTCACATTCCCAACCTCCATAATCTCCCCTGTTAGTTATGTCCATTGATTGTTTAATATTGCAGTTTATTTTCCTGTTGTCTTCACTTCAAACTATCATTCCTTATTTTCCAACTGTTTAACATTGGTTTGTTTTCTGTAATGCACTTGTGTTGTACTATGGAGTTAGTACAGCTTTATATATATTCCATCCCAGACTCTGTAACAGAGCAACTGCAGTCATGATTGAAAACATATATTGTTCAACTGTATGGATACGAATATCTGTACTGGGATATTCTGAGTGCACAGGAGAGTGTGGTAAAGCTGGATATAGCATTAGGAAGGACATTTTCTGCAGAACGGGGTTAATAGTGGAGAAAGGGCAAGTGGAATACAAAATAACAGGGACAGAGTACCTGAAGGTAAAGTGGGTGCGAGAGGAAAGGAAATACAAATGTCAGTGAATTCAGATGGGATGGAGTTATTTAGAGAGAACAGTTTAAGTGAGTGGAATGATTGCAAAGGTAAGAGAAAGGAAGACAACAGCAAGATGTTAGGACATAGCAGAATGAAGCATTGCAGGGAGGCTTGAAGAAGGAAGAAACAAGTCAAAGAGGAGATGAAAGCATGGCGAGACAAAAGACAGCTTACAGCAGACAGGGATAGTGATTCATGGAAGAGCATGGGCCACGAGAGTGATTGCATTTTAGGGAAAAAGAGCAATTCATTGGCAATTTAATGCAGAGGACTAAGCCTATAAGTTTGTAATAAGTTTTATGCTATTGTCCTGGCTTTGATTAAGTCAATGTCATCCAGCATTTGCATGCCTATGATTAATTCACTTAGACAGCATTCCTAAGTCACACCTGTGTAATAAATAATTTAAAGAATCCGCATGACACAAGGATTATGTGGGAGTGGCAAATACCATTACTGAGGTGGGGAGGGTGCTAGATAATATTAAAACAGTAGAAAATGCTGTTTATAGTGGCAAGATTACTGCAGGTTACCCAAAAAAGTGGTAGTGGGTAATGATTTTATTCATGAAAAACATGGAGAGAGATTAAGGGTAAATGTAGGAGTTTAATGCGCCAACATTAAATAAGAGATGGGTGGTGAGAGACATAGTGGTATTGAAGGGAAGGGAAGAGAGACAATACACTTACTGAGACATGTAAGTACTGAAACTTTGTCAAAGGCAGCCACAGAACAAGCATTTACAAGGATTAAAGTTCTTGAGGAAGGACCAGTGTAAGGTGTTAATTAAGGGGTGGTAACTTTAAATAGAGTTGGAAAATGGTGGGGACAGAGAGGTGATAAAGTAAAAGTTATTTATCGGTAGGTATATGAATGTTGCAGTATAAGGGAATAAGGGTGTGAGAGTGGGAAGGTGTAAGTAAGAGAAATGTGGCGTAGGTTAGAAAGTAATGTACAATGCAAGAAGTCTGGGAAAAGAAGTGAGGGAATTATATGCAGATTACCGGGTTGGGCTGACAAAGAACGAACAACAGAATCCTGGGCAAATGTGGTGAGAGGCTGGTACATGTAAGTGCTGGAGTTTATGTTTTCTGATATGATAGAATGTGTAAGAATGGGGAGCCTGGAGTATGAGAAGAGCACTTAAAGTATAATATGGATAATTAGCGAGATGGGGAAGTGGGAAAAGGGGGTGTAATTGATGTTAGCTATCTAGTAGTCAGATTGGAGGGTATGAGAGAAAGAGGTTACAGAGGGATGGATACTATTTACAGACCATCAAATGTTAATGTACTTGATGATGCATTGATTAAAGGATGAATATGTAAACATAAATAAGAAAAGAGTGTGGCCATAATTAGTAATTTCATTTTTCATATCCTGAATGGAATGACCCTATGTTAAGGGTGGCAGAGGAAAACACTTCAGTTATGATAATTCAACCTAAGGTTTTAATACTTCCAGTTCAGAAGCAAAGTAGTAAGAATAGCTCTTTATTTAACAGAACAGATAGGACTTTTAGAAATGAAAGTGCCTCTGAACAACGTTGATCACACTACAGGCTTATACATAATTACAGCAGTTCTAAAAGGAGGGGAAACATTGCTTTGGGTTTAGGTTTGTTTCCCATTTGTTATCAAAAATATTAAAATGCACATATTTTGTTTTTATTTACTTTGAACAATATTATGTTGTTTCATAAATTCATACGTTTCTGTGCTATTTAAGGTAATGTTAAAAATAAAAAATATCAGAGTTTCATTTTTTCCTGGATCTGGAGTGCAATGTGAAAACAGTACAGATTTACTTAGTGTAATGTGATGTTTCATTTAACATACATAGTTTACTGCACTGCTTATGGGAAAATTAAATATTAGGACATTATTCCTCTGTGGTTTATGCCACTGTGCCTGACAATCATCAGTGAATTTTTTCCAGCTGTGAACTACAATGGAAATATAAGGATAGATGTAAACTATAGGATAGCTCTTCTAATATTGTTTAGCTTTTTTACACTCTTTGCCTCCACTACTTGTTGATCATCAATCGTCTCGTGGCCCATAAGCCAGTTTGTTGCCCACCAACAGGGAGAGGTTTGACAGGGAGGAGGAACTGTGTTTCAGGTAGCCATCGGTGTGGTTTCAGGGTTTCCACTTAAGCAAAGCCAAAGGAGGACATCAAATGTGCTGTCCCACTGATAAATTTCATTTTTCAGTCAAGTCTTTTTTTACCGTCGATGAAGTATGTATCTACATAATATGTGGCAATTATGCCTTTGTATTGCATTTAACATCAAATCAGTAATAACTGAGAACTGTCTTGTGGTGAATGGGGACATACTTTGAACTCTTTAACTAAGTGTTAAAGGATTTGTAAAGTCTATGCTTGACTTTTGTTAGCTACAAACAGTCATGGAAAGTTTCCCTGTTTCCAGTACCAGTAATGTCTAATAACTTACTTTAGAAAAGAGATGTGATTTTTTTGCACTGCTCTTATATGCTTCCATGCTCATTTACTTACTAGCTCATGGTTCTTAGCTTTCTTGGCTGATATGATAAGTTGGGTAAGAATGGACAATAAGTCAGTGTTCGTGAACAGATTGATAGAGTTCCAAATCCTTCTCTAGCGCAACTTTTTCATATTTGCACTTGCTACCTGAAATATAAGGTGCCACTGAATGCTGATGAGGGTCACTGTAGCCTTCAGTACAAAGAAGCTCTTAAGTGTGGATACAGGGAATATATATATTAACTGTAAAATGATGGTAAATCACAGTCTTCCCCCTTTTCTGAATCACAGCAGTCTTGTCGTCGGTACATGTAATGATTGTCTAGCAGAGTGCTGAGCCCCATGTTGGGTTTGCCTCCCGGCAAAAATGCTTAAAATGAATAGCAGCGAGAAGCAGAACTGACTGTTTTTTCATGGCCTTTAGTTTGATTTTAGAAGTGTTGGGGCTGCAGTATCAGGCCTTACATATCTGACAGGGACCCTGAAGTGAACAAAGCCATGCATTCTTCCTGATCAATCACACTTCACAATGGTTGACTGTGGTTATCTAGCTACTAGTAGCTCTTACTCCTGAGGTATACTATATACAGCAGCTGGTACAGGAGATTTTCTTACCCAGGTTTCTACAAAGGGAGAAGTGCATTGGTAGAGTGTCTCATTCACAGAGTTCAGCTAAGAGAGGAATCCTATTCAACATTCAAAAAGGATTCTTTGGGTATAGTTTGGGCTATGCAAAAGATTACCACCTACATGGATGGTAGAAAATTCACTGCATTTACAAATCACAATCCTTTTGGCTTTACAGGCACAGTGGTTAAAATACTGAGATACACAGATGGAGCTTTGATTACAGTTCTGAAACATTACAATCCAGGATAGGAATGGTGCTAGTAATACAAACGCAGGCAGTGTGTCAAGACAAGTGATTTGATAGTGTTCCAAAGGGATGCACAAACCACCTAAACAATTCAATGTGAAAGTGGAGGCAAGAAAAGGAAGAAGGGTATAAGTCTTTCAAAAACAGGGTGTTATTAAGTTAGTTTTAAGACAGGCAAACAATTTTAAACAAGTGCAAAAATGAAGGTTAAAAGGGGGACTCATGGAAACCAATTCATTTGAGATTGAAGGACAGAATGGGTAAATAAATGAAGACTTTTTATATGGAAAGAGCAACACCATCACCATACAGAGCAGTTTTGTCTCTTACTGACTCAACTAAAATAACAAAATCTGAGATAAAGAAGCCTTGAGGCAGCTGCCCATGTGACCTTTCAGTTTTGAACAAATAAGCTGTGAAGAATCAGTCAACAACAGATTATATGGCACCACTGAGACTGGTCTATTGAAGAAGCAAATAAGTAAAATGGAAAGTCTGAATGTGGGAAAGGTGATGGGAGCAAAGTGACCCAATAATATTTAAAGAAGTTTGAACAGTGATGGTATCCATATTTACAGGCATCATTCATAAATCCTTAGAAATGCATAAAGTGTATAAGGAGGCTGGTGTAGTATATGTGTATATATATATATATATATATATATATATATATATATATATATATATACATATATATATATATATATATATATATATATATATATATATATATATATATATATATATATATATATATATATATGGGTTTACTGCTTTACATCGAAAATACACTTCTTCAGAATAAAGCAGTAGGCCCTACACTTCAGCGAAAGTCCACTTAAACAAAAATGCACTTTCGCTGAAGTCTAGTTCCCAGGCTACACACAAAAAAAACCACTAAAACATGTTTTTGCAAGGGGGGTCAAGCTCCCCTGCACCCCCCTACTTAAATATACCACCTCCGAGATCGCACTGCAGTGGGGAAATTAGGGAATATTCCCATTCCTTGCTGTAGTGTGACTGCCGAAGTCAATGTTCAAAGCTTCAGTACTTCGAACAAGTGGATTTGGTGAAGTGGGGTTCGAAGTAGTGAAACTTCAAACATATTGACGGATCCCATATATATATATATATATATATATATATATATATATATATATATAAAATAAATAATACCTCTGTAAGTTAAATGACTATGGAGAGCTTATTTATGGGACAGATGATACTGAACACTTTAATTTGGCAGACAGGCCAGTGACAAAGGGCATTAGATACAATAAGTATTCTATATTTATAAAGAGAATTCCTGCTTCATATACTGATAGAATTGTTTAACCCTCTGTGGAAGCATTGGATGAGTAATAGGAAATGGGTATAATCTATTTTCATTTCCAGTTAGGTGTCTATACCTGAGTAATCATTATAAGCTAGAAATTGATTGTATAAATCTAAGGTGTCGCTCTCCTACTTTGGACACAATAGAAGAGTCTTCATAGGTTCTGTTTAAGCAACTTTATTTTATACAAGCACATCATGATAGAAGTTTACTGACTTTAACTTAAGTAACTTCTATACAAACTAACTGCTGTAATCATACATGCTTACTCTCTGGCTGCACTCTCAAAATGGCACTAGGAATGGCACGTGCCTGACATTTATACGTGCACGCTCAGTCTTTGACGTACTTCTTAAAGACACAGCACTCAGCACGTGCACTCTGATCTACATAAGGTAAACCAAAAGCTCACTCACTTTGGCAAGACTGACAGTGAAAGCCAGAGAAATGTGCTCAGAGTAGAGACGGGCGCAAATAAAATTTATTTTGGGCTGGGTGGAGTGGCCATTGTTATCAAATTAAGTGAATGATAACACAGTGTGATAATGATAAGATACTCAAACATCATTTTTCTGTTGTGGGTTTGCACCCAGACCAGCTAAATATTCAATGTAATCAACTGTGACATCATCCTAGAGAAATACACCTTTTGTAGCAATCAGTGTTCTATCTCATTTTGGTAAACTATAGAACATCTAATCCATTATTTGGCAATTCAGGCTTCTTGAAATGCTTGACAGACTGAATTCTTCTAATTGTGACAATTCCTCACATAGATCTGTTCTGAGATTAATTCAATACTTTTTCACTCATTGATAATTTACATTGTGAAGACTTATTTTGTCATAAAAAACATATTTATAATTTATATTAAAATTTGAAAATAATTGACAGATAAGACATTTACTTGTTTCTTCTGAAACATTTATAGAAAATATCTACTTGAATTAAAATATAAACTGGTTACAGTTATATTCATTAGCACTTTGTAACCTAAAGTATTAGGAATTCCTTAAAATTGTTCACTCGCTACCTGTAACTAAATTGCAGGCACAGATATTAGTTTGAAAAGACACTTATTTCTAATAAAACACTCCTTTATGCATGTTACTTTTTAGGAATTCCTTAGAGGCTTTTACATTTCCATAGCCTAAGAATCCCTGTCCTAAGCACATTTTTGTGATTCATTCTCTCCACTGTGATTGTTGAAATATCTTTAATTCTTCATAAGGGATAATGCACTGTCCTTATGACTGAATAAATGATGACTGAGCATCCCCCCAGACAGAAACAGCCATGCTTTACTAAAGTACTAAACCCATGGTTATGGTCCATTCACTACTGTTTAATTTAGACTGGGACTCACAGATTTCATTTATAATGCTGGCCCTATTATACAACACATTCTTCTTATCTTCATATGTTACAGGTAGAGCAGTTTTTACACAGTAGAGACACTTTGACCTCTGGTACAGTTTTTCAGAAGCTATTTCAAATTCTTCAGTAACATATGCAAAAATAATTTCTCATATTCTGACACAGAGGTCATAGTTAAACCACTGTCTTAAATGTCATTTCTGTAGAGATTCATATAATTTAGCATTCAGAATGATTTAGAGTATACATATCTGAATTGTTTCCTAACAAAATAATAAAATGTATTATATTTTAGAATTCAAAGTGGAAACAAACACAAAATGCTGAGTGAGAGCAATTTTCCTTACTAAGATCTCTGTTGAATGGACTGCATTTTCATACTCTGCCTCAGAGTCATTTGAGCCCCTGCCATAGAAATAACAGGCTTCCACATAAGGCTATAAGATCCATTTGATGAATCGAGTGAGAACATTTGTCTGACCTTTTGTTATTTCCCATATGCACCATTTTACACATAAATTCAATTTAATGTAATTGGTATTTGACTTCTTTTCACCATTTTTTACATTTCCAAGTTAATACTGTCTGTGTTAGTTTTGCTGAAACCATCACATTTCAGCCTTTGTGTCATTTGTGTACATAACAATATGCTTGTTTTTTAGGAGACGCACTGACATTCTGTTAGCAGTGCACTCTCATTTGGGTAACAATGCACTCACATTTGTGTAGCAATACACTCACATTTGGGTAACTATGCACTCACATTTTAGTAGCAATGCACTCTCATTTGAGTAACAATGCTCTCACACCATAGCACTCACATTTGGGTAACAGTCCGCTCACATTTGGGTAACAGCGCACTCACATTTGGGCAACAATGTCCTCTCATTTTGGTATCAACGCACTCACATTTGGGCAACAATGCACTCTCATTCAGGTAACAATGTACTCTGCTGCTGCCTTATCTAGCTATAAGGTGTCTTTGCTTCCAGATTAATTTATGTTGCTTTTTTAATGCCTGCTCAAGTGACAAATCTACCTTAGAAAGTGAATTTTCATACATTTTCACAATATACATCACAAACAGACTCTGGGCAGGATTCACGAAGCCTCCGTGTAAGAGTTATAACTCATACACTGAGGCTTCGGTTAAACGGAGTGATGTCAGCATGCTCTGCATATTCATGAGAGCATGCTGAATCACACTTAAGGCCAACACGGTCCGTGTAAGACAGTAGGGGGCGTGTCCATAGGCCGAGCCCTGTAAGCGGACACGCCCCGAGAAGAGGAAAAGTTCCCAAAGTAAACACCCACGACAGAGTCCAAGGAAATGTGAATAAACAGAACACAACACATGCCCCCACAGACTATGAACAGAAAACATATAAATAAACATGTTATATATATTTTTTAAATTGTAAAAATGTTTAACCATGAGTGCGCTCGTTTGTGCGGGCATGCCCGTAGCGCAGCTACAGTTAGCAGTCAGTGTGAAAGCATATAAGAACTAAATATGCAAAATAAGTCAGGAAGCAATAGCATAGCGGTAGAGATGTTGGCTGAAGAGCAGGCATTCATGGTTTGAGCCCCCACAACACCATTTTTTTTTATTAGCAAAATAAGCAGGAAACAAGTCCCTGACAAATATGTACACATAAAACCACAATTTATGTAAAATGTAATGAAATAGCCCATTTATATTGAAGAAATGTGAGGTAACAAAAGAATAAAAAATGCCAGATGTGCCCATAGCTGAGCTACAGTTTAACAGAGTGAGTGCATCTGCCCGTGGATAAGCAGTGGTTTAACTGGTGCAAAATGAGTGCCCGTAGCTGAGCAGTGGTCTAACACACTAAATCTATGTGCCCCTAACTGAGCTGAGCATAATATGCGTGCTGATAGCCAAATGAGGCTTAAAGCAGCGTACTCAGTTTGCGTGAAGCTGCGCACCGCGCAAACAAGCTAACCGACGGGCAACGTTGAGCAAGCCGTATCAAAACTGCCTTTACACAGACACACCCCTCAGCATGTCTAGACAGTCATGAAAAATAAAAAGCAGTGGCCAGGTTAGAACCCAGGATACTATACACTATAGTCAAGGTACAGAACCACTAAGCCAAGACAGCAGTACCTTTAAATGCAATAATAGCTAATATATAGGAATGAATACAAACTGGAGCATGACAATGCAGGTTTACTGAAGTTGATACAATTCCAAAATGGCCAATCACAGATATGTGCGGGAAAAACGGACTATATAAGCCCCATAGGTGGGAATACACAGCATAAACGATTGTAGAACTGACCTGCAGGCAGAATGACAGGAGTAGGAGAGGGTAGTTGCATTCAAGCACAGAAGTGGGGTGTTGAGGAGTCCAGGTACATGGTTTGGCTCCTAGTCTATAATCATGAGGCTCAACTCATGCAGGGCCAGGTCCTCTGGGGAGCATACAGGGCCGAGGCATGGGACCGGTTGGCTCATGATCTCACCAGTGCCACAGGGATTTCAAGGACTGGTGAGCAGGTCCGTCACCACCATGCAGACCTGAAGAGACGCAAGCAGGACCAACTGAACCTTTGGATCCAGGAGGCCCGGCAAACACCCAACGCCCCACTACTGAGTAAGTAACATTTAATTATGTATGTAAGAAATTAAACTAGCTGATATTATGGAGATGTGTATTCCAATATTACTTCATTTATATTACAGCTGCAGGTGTCCGTTCTGCGAACCGCAGAGCCTATGCCGATAGGCTGGTGTGGTTGCGCCACCAGGCAGGTCAGTAATCCATTACCAGTTACTGTAAAGAAATATAAAAGTATGACAGTTAGCAAAAGAGTGCAGTGTAGTCAGTAAGGAATAAAATGTGCAAGTAACAGTGTGAAAGTGTCTGCAAGTATTGCTTGATTACAAAAGTGTGTTTCAGCCTGTAAGTTAAACTGAAAAATGAAACTGTCTGACATATATTCTGAAATAAAAATGCCCTACCTGTAAGAAAATAGTACACAACCTGCAGCAGGCTGAAAAGTATAGCTGCAGAAGATGATGAAATCACATGTGTGAAATATATCCCTGTGGAAATACTGAAACATGACAGAAGTGAGACTGCTGGAAAGGATTGTAATAACTACAGGTAAAACATGTCAATAAAGCCTAGAAGTAAGTACCATCCTGAATAGTAAAATGAAAGCAAGTGAGAGAGTGTGAGAAAGGGTCATGAATCCAGCAATACAGTAGTAATAACCCCTGAATAAAGTATACTGCAGTCAAGACAGAATGAAATGCATGTGAGATTCAAAACCAAACAGCGAAATCTGTTCAAAGTGTTGCTGCATCTGGAATGTGTATCCCAAAATCTGGATATGTTGCTCTCAGTCTGCAATATGCAGATAGGATGATTGTCTGATATACCAAAAATCCACACTTGTCAACAGCTATATAAAGCAAATGTAGTAGGATGATGTAGCTGAGCAAAGCTAGATATGAATGTGTATGAAGAACAATAAAATGTATATTGATGTTGCAGTAACAGTCCTATTACCAAGTTGAAATAGTTATCATATAGGAAACTGTAGTTAGAACAGTAGTGTGTATATAACTGTAGCTATTAGAAATGTACAGCATATGTATTGTTATTCGAAGGTGTTAATATTACTTTCTTTACCCCACCCTATAACCACATATAACCCATTCCACGTGAAAATGGTATGTGCAATCACAATTAACACCCCTGGACATTTGTCCTGTTGGGTCATATATATTTGCATGTCCGTTGATGCATCTGCCCTGTTCATACATCCACACCTGATGGCTTGTTGCCATCAATTAACCCTGCATGTTGTTGGACTGTGTATTTCTGTTCAAATTATGCATGTGTTATGCACGCTGTTCAATGGTGTGAATATCTGGGTGTTTGGTTAATGGGAATACTAATGCATGCTGTTACAACTAATTGTGAATGGTATTATATGTCACTAACCCAAACTGTCATGACATAATGCAAAACATAGGATGACAGGGAAGGCGGGTTCCAGCGGACCCACCTCTCCCACCTCAGCTGGCGAGTGCACCTGGCACTAGTGCCGAGTCCGGACCCTCCTCCTGTGGCCCTGTGCCACCTGCGGGTCGAAGCACTGCAGGGGATGGGGCTCACCCCCCCCCCTCTGCAAGTGTGGCCGGAGGGGAATCACCACTCACCCTCCATAGCGTCCGGACTGTGGTGCGTAGGGAGATTCGGGACTCAGTTCTCGAGCCCCTACGCCAGCTTGAGGCATGGGTGGTGCAACTAATGGGCATGCCTGTTGCCCGGCCTACACAGCCCCCAGCACAGCCCCGTCCTGGGCAGTGAAGGAACAGTGGCAACTGCCTAGTGGTGGGGATATCAGTTCCACTGTTGCCCTCTGTGGGCTCATGGGCTCTGGATATCCAAACCTCCATCCCCGTCAATTGTGTAACCTCCCCACACGTGTTATACACCACCCCTTTATGCATCTTGTTTGTCTTGTCTGTTTACTTACCCAACCTACCTCCCCAGCTGTATCGACTTTCTTCACCTGACATACCACTCTCACCTGAAAAAAAAAAAAAAAAGGGCACACTGTACCCACAAAAAAATTACACCCCATACATAGCTGCCCATTCCGCACACATGTCTGCTGGACATGGAACCTATCAATTACAATTGGCTGTAAAACAAGTATTATTGTTGTCCTGACACCTCTCTCAGGGGTGGAAGGTTTCAAATGTCACACCAAATTACATACATATGCACAGCTGTTGCTGATGAAGAAATGGGCAGCTATGGGCCTTACCTACATCCCTCCTGCACATCCCAAGCTTGTTTCCCTACTGTCTTACCCTTTTTGTGACGCCTTTTTCACCACTTTCCTGTCTCCCCATTTTCTTTTCTTTCAAAGAAAATAGCGCGGGTGTGTGCCAGAGTAAGCACTTTTAAGCATTTGTAAGTGGGTGTGCGCGGAGCTAACTGCCAGTGCGCATGCGTGAGCTCCGCGCAAATCAGCACTAACCCGGTTACAACTGCTTAAAAGTGCCTTAGTCACTTTGATTGACAGGTCCTGTACTCAGTTCAAAAGCAAAATAAAATCCCACTGTCAGTCCCGAACCCAGGAAACAC
This sequence comes from Protopterus annectens, assembly GCF_019279795.1. Classification (NCBI taxonomy): domain Eukaryota; kingdom Metazoa; phylum Chordata; order Ceratodontiformes; family Protopteridae; genus Protopterus; species Protopterus annectens. The sequence continues at coordinate 1,112,612,408 of NC_056746.1, read as the reverse complement.
TAGTCTGTACGACCTACCACTAAGCCATGACTTTTATACAAAAACATTGTGATAAAATAAATATAACATGTAATAGTAGGGATGAATGTAAAGGGAATATAGGATGTGTAGTACACAAAGCATGTCATTTAAAATTACTGTCAAAACTACTGGATTTCCATAATAGTAGTGTGTGAACAGAAACAGCCATGCTAGTTGGTAGCTTGGAGATAATAAGGTCAGTTAAAGTACATATATAAATGTATGTATATGTACATATATATATATATATATATATATATATATATATATATATATATAAATATATATCTATATATAGTCGCAGGAGTCATTGTGCATACATACTTGCTACAGGGAACATGAGAGAGGAATGGAGAAATGTGAATATACAACACAGCCTGAAACATGAGAGAGATACTAACCTTTACACTCACAGAACACTGTCCACAGCATACCAGCATGGTCCCCGTCCACACAATCTGAAAGGGCAACGCCTATCCCACATACCCTTTTATAGCACTGACCTGAAATCACAGTGAGAACTGCAATCAGTACACAACTGGCTGTATGCAATTAGCAAATGCTGGCTTACAATTGGTGCAGAGGCTATCACATGGACCTATGCAGATACCTACAAAAGCATCCAATGCTAACACTCCCCACATGCAATACATTCATTGCATTGTCTGTAAGCAGACAGAGGGAGAGCGAGAACTGAGAGAGAGAGAGAGAGAGAGAGAGAGAGAGAGAGAGAGAGCAAAAAAAAAATATATATACACTGTGACTCTGTCACCCGAAGCTGTCAGCACTGACAGTAGCAGCAGCAAGCAGAAGCAGTGGTAATGCAACCAGCTGCGACAAACACAGGTAATGCAAAGTAGCAGGTTAATAGTGTGCATACTGTGAACCCTCCAAATGTGTCATACGTCTGTATCCATAGGTATGTCCATGTGATATGTTGTGTGTACATAGTTCCACCAAAAGGGGATGACCATACATTACATGTCAATCAGTCTTAGGCCATGATCCTAGCAGCAGTTGTCTGTGCGTTGGCCCAGCAATGGCTGTAGTGACTGCTTTGAAAGGTCAGCCAGGTTCAAAAGGCAGGATCAGCCCATCCCAAAGGCACACTGGCTGGGAACAAGTGTCTGCAGGTACCTGATATCACTGCATATGCATCCCATACTGCATAATTCCATAGCTTAGCAGACCAGGCCCATTATGCATATGATGTGGTAATTCCCAGGATCAGTCGAGGTGCCCCCTTAGTGGTGTGAGACCACTGTTGCTGTATGCCACTGTCCAGGTACATATCCTATAGTACGGCTAAGATAAATTATCAGTGTTATATGTGGTTGTATGTCCTCTCGGAGTGGCGGTAGCACACATCCAGGGATACCATGAGGTCACAGTGATGCTGTGTGCTCTTCTCTGCTGAGGGTGGCCCTCACCTGGACATGTGAGATGATAGGGAGGTTACATCCAGCTGTGATAAATATTTCAACTGGTGGGGGAGAAGGAGGGGGGATACGTGCACCGAACATGTCTGCAAGATTGTTGCCAATATCCATGTGTTTGGTGAATGTTAAGTAGGTGTGTATTAACACAGAGCATATCTGAGGCATGTGGTCCATATGTGTAACATAACTGAAGAAGGCCTTGTGGTCATCCATAGTGTTTGCGTCCATTTCCCTCCCAGAGTAGGCCTTGGCCGTTGTTATGACAGACCGTAGCGTAGTACCAGTGCTGACCACAGATGCCTTCCCTTAATGTGAATGTGGTCTGTCCTGTAGTAGCCTCCTGCTATTTTTATACAATCTGCCTCTGTCTGGGGTCCACCGGACAGGATGCCTAACCTTTGTGCATAGGGTCTGGGTTAGAAATGTGTGTGCAAGTTCCATGCAATCCGTGGCATGTCCGTGGTAAGCATTTTCAAAGAGGTCAGCAGTGTGGCTTGTGGCTTCCACTGGCCTAGTGTGCTGCATGGATACCATCTCAGTCCCAGCAATTGAATAACTGTCTAATCACATACATATCAAAGTAGTCTACTGTGCTGGTGGTGGTGGTTGGATATGTATATCCAGGCCGAGTAACTTCTGTCCACATCACGGTAGTGGACGGTGTCCCACATACAGTACCTTGGGATGAACCCCCAGAGTGAGGTTGTGCATTGCACCTGTCAGTGTGTGCTGACCGATGGGGCATGCTACTATGTTGTGTGGAATGTGGCAGGTATTGTTGCACAGGTGTTGGCTGAGCACTGATATCTGGCCATGTACCTGTGTATCCACCATGACACACACACATGCAACATATGGGAGTAGTAGTATATCACTACACATGAGTATCATGTATGGTATGTGTGCCATATATTGCTGACATGGTCTGCTGATATCCTGTTTGTGTTCTCTTCCAGGGAGATGGCACGACAGCGTAACCCCGTCTACTCTGTGGTGGAAGATGAGGAGATCCACCAGAGCCTGGTGCAGGAGTATGACATCCTGTTTTCCCGCACCAGTCAAAATCAGCAGGAGAGGGCCGCACTGTGGCAAGACCTTGTCCGTAGGGTAAATGATATTGGCATGCATAACAGGACATATGAGCAGGTACGACATCACTGCAGTGATTTAATCCGAAGTGTCCGGCAGCATGCATCAGATATCCAGAGGCAACAGGTCGCCACAGGAGGTGGGGTGGCCACACCCCCCTGTCACCAGACTGGAGGGGCTACTCCTAAGTGTTGTGGCTCCAGCCCCGGAACACCAACAGCAGTACACCTGCATTATGATGGAGGCTGGTTCCACACAGCAGCACGACATGGAGCGTGCAGGTAATATGCCATATGTACACTTGACTGTTCTGTACACTGTATCATATGCAATATCAATGGCACAGTTGTGCTCACTGACATTAATCTCATCATTTCTGCAGGTCCCTCCAGGGTTACAGCAAGACAGGCCATCCATGCTGGTGAGTGTGTTTAACATAACCTATAATAGTCCTGATAATGCTAGTAACAGTAGTGTAACTCAGTAGTGCTCTGTGTGTATACTGCGGGGTGTGCATGTGTGCATGTGTGCAGGTGTGCCTGTGCCCATGTGTGCATGTGTGCATGTGTGCAGGTGTGCCTGTGTCCACGTGTGCATCTGTGCATGTGTGCCTGTGTCCACGTGTGCATGTGTGCATGTGTGCATGTGTGCCTGTGTCCACGTGTGCATGTGTACATGTGTACACTTGACCACGTGTGCATGTGTGCATGTGTGCATGTGTCCATGTGTGCACGTGTCCACGTGTGCATGTGTGCATGTGTCCACGTGTGCATGTCTGCATGTGTGCATGTGTGCCTGTGTGCATGTGTCCACGTGTGCATGTCTGCATGTGTGCCTGTGTCCATGTGTGCATGTGTGCCTGTGTCCATGTGTGCATCTGTGCATGTGTCCATGTGTGCATGTGTGCATGTGTGTATAAGTGCATCACTGGTAACAATGTCTGGAGACTGTAAACTGTGTTTCCTGTCTTCCTTCCACAGGTTCTGGGGCTGCTCTGGTGACCTGCAGCAGGGAACCTGAATCCTGTGCCACGGCTACTGGTAATGATGATATTTGTGTAATGGTACAGGAAGGTGTGTCGGGGTCTGCCATTAGTCAACCAATTGACAGTACACAGCTGTCAACCCCATCATTGCGCACAGTCATCCTGCCTGTACATCCTTTGTCACCATTGTCCCTAGGTGATGGACAGGATACAGTGGGCATAGACCAGGGTAATGTGGTACCTGTGGCACATGCATCCCCACACAGCAGCCATGGGCAGGGTCCTCCAATGGTACCACACATACAGTTGCCCATGGGTTCTCGTGGGAGCATCCGTGGGCGTACTGCCTCTGGCCGACATGCCCAAAGAGGTCTGTCAACCTCAGCTATGTTTCGGACTGTCATGCAGGCACGGTCACATATGGAAAGGTACACCAGACAGGGTCTGAGGGAGCTGAGAGCATGTCGCACAGCCATGACAGACAGTATGCGTGACATTGCGGATACTATCCGTAACTTCACCGATGTCATAGACAGACGTTGTGGGGACATATTACAGCAGCTCCACAACCAGATGTCCATAAGCCAGGGCAATGGTGGGCATTTGCGGCGTCAACGTGGCCATATGCCGGCAGGAGCAGCAGCTGGCAGTCGGTGTGGATGACAACAGGCTCGCGCATGCCCCCATAGTGCCAGCAGCAGCCCCAGCAATGCTGGGTCTGTGCTGTCATCGGAACACCCCAGGAGACCACGTGCACGTGGCTCTGGACAGTCCCAACAGGGACTTGTGTCCAGTCAACACACTCCCACTTCTGATAACAGTACCCAGTCTGGCTTTGTACTGGATACGGTCCGTAGCAGCCCTGCCAGGCACAGGTACCGTGTCTGTGCACACAGACACTGATCTGTATGGCCTGCCAGGTGCAGTCTGTGGCTGTCCACAAACCCCTGTATATGGCAGCCATGAGGTGGAACTGTGTGCATGCATACACACATGTGAAATGTTAACACCTAGGGCAACCACATACATGCACACACTGCATCAACACTGCCCCACCCTGTACTGCTGCCCCTAACCAACACACATACACACACATGTCAATTGGTGGTATCAGTGGCTGACTCAGGCATACCTAATCCACACCCTGTGCATATGATGACACTGTGCCACCTCTTGCAATCTCCAACATAATTGCGGGACCAGGTAAACACGTTGCTGATGCACAGGGTGACTACATAGAAGTGTATTAGTAGTATCATGTTGGTAACAGTACAGTGTGCTGCTATGACTGTGTGTTTATCCCAGCATGCCTGCTGCAGTAGCTGTATGAATGTCCTGAATTGTTATCTGCACCCATAGTACATACCAAAGTATAACAGCTGCACATAATTGCATGCCGGTGGTAAGGTTGTCATCAGATAGCTGCATACATGGGTAGCACAGGGGGAAAGCTAACGCAAGTAGTGCTATGCAATGGTGGACATGTACAGTAATGGTGTCAAGTTGCCCACAACGACTATGCCATGTGGATGTTCGCGCATGTAGATATGTGTGCAGTACCAATGTAATCCAAATCACAAATAAGTAGGACATAATATCATTTCTACCATGGGCATCTGCGCTGCGTATTCCTGGGTACATGTTGATAGTGCCTACATATTTGCATTGTTACTTACTGTTATTGTTACCCCCTCTTTGTTGTATAATGCACTACTTCCAGCCCTGTTTACTGTAACTTTGTTTGCATGCATGTTCACTTGGGGTTCCCTGGAACACTGCTTACACCTGCAATGCAGAGTTACAGTGCTTCTGTAGACTTCTAGTGACATCTGCATAGCGTACAATACGTATGTCAACTTTACACATGACAGAACGTCACTGTCTGTCCTGTACGCATGTACATTGCCTGTGACATTGCGCACGTCTTGCCTGGCATTTACCCATGTGTGCAGTCATATATGTCAGTGCTATGAAACAGTAGCGGTACACCCACACATACACACCTTCAGTATGTTGTTCCCCATTGGCCCTATGTGTTGGTACTTACCATGGCAATCACACTACTAGGGTAGCATGTGCAAAGGTAACCTGTGAATCGCCTCTATGGTCCAGTTGTGGTTTATGTGAGTCATGTGTCAATGTCACAGCTGCCACATGTATGCAGTCAGCCATCACCCTTGGCCAGGAACGTACAACACATGTGTGGGATGCCACCACACAGCCAATCTGGGGACTGGTCTCTCTGAACCCAGTAATGCCATACCCTGTCAGGTGGCATGTCATATATACTACATCCTGGACAAACGTCAACCCCAATCTCTGCTGCTACTATTGATAATACCCCTGAAGATGTTCCTGATAGTTTTGACCAGTTCTTTACTGAAACATTTCAGGCCCTAGCTAGCCATCTACCTCCTAGCTCCCCTGGTCCTGAAAGTAGCACCCCTAGAAAACTACTTGCGTTCAGCTGCCAACCAGTCGCCACTTCACTTCTCCGTACCTTGATTGAAACAGTGAAACCCACTACACTTTCTGCTGATCAACTCCCTGCCGAGTACCTATCAAAACCAGATGATGCTATTGCTTACCCCGTCTCAAAGGTAATCAAATGAAACATATTAGAATCTAACTTTCCCACCATCTGGAAAATATCATATGTAATCCCACTTCACAAAGGAGGCAGCTCTACTAAAGTCTCCAATTATAGGCCAATAGCTATACTCTCTCCACTTGCAAAGATTATGGAAACTTTCGTCATAGACAATTCATGCACCACCTAATCCAAAATCGCATTATGGCAGACCCTCAGCATGGCTTACGTCCTCATCACAGCACTACTTCAGGCCTCCTAGCCTTTACTAACACCATAAACCATACTTGCAACACTAATTATATATCCTCAGCCCTCTTTTTGGATATTTCCAAGGCATACGATATGGTTGATCACCAACTTGTACTCCACACCCTGCAAACACTGTCTAGATACTGGAGCCTTCCAATGGTTTCAATCCTACCTGCATGGTCGACAGCAGGCTGGCCTCTGGCAGAACATACTCTCTAACCTTCTACCTAACACCCTCAGAGTACCACAAGGCTCTATACTAGGGCCCTTGCTGTTCTCCATCTTCATTAACAACCTTTATACTGTCATCCCAAAAGTCAGCTGTAGCCAATATGCTGAAGACTCTAGTCTGATCTGCTCAGCCACATCTCCAGTAGAGTTATGGTCAGCTACCCAGACCACCTTTAATACAATAGAAAACTGGCTTTCTGAACATCGTCTGATCCTAAATCCCAAATAAACTAAACTGCTGTTATTTCCCCAACACGTAGGTCTACCACTTTCACCGTTACCATAGCATCAACTGATGGCACAATAATCTCCCCTGACCCATCTCTGAAACTATTAGGTGTCATCATAGACAATAATCTCAAATGTGACCTACATGTTAACCAGATTATCAAAGCCATCAATAGAAAACTAGGGTCACTTTACAGAATTAAAGCCTTCCTAGCCCCTCCAGCTAAAGGTGCCATAGCTCGCTCACACCTTGTTTCAACCCTTCTGTATCCATGCGCTCTACTCTCGAATATGAACAAGACTGTCCTTAACAAACACTCAATTTGCTACAACCACATTGCCAGGTTTGCCACTGGGCTGCCTTTTAGGACACATCATTGCATCAATCTAAATCAGCTTGGTTGGCTTGCAATACCCAGCCTAATACAGTATAACCAACTGATTATGGCCTATAAAATCCTCTATAATCCAGACAATACTCCTGCACTTCAAATATTATCACCCCCTATAACAATCCTAGACCGCTTCGATTTTCTAACAAATTACTACTTCATACTAGCAAGTTTAATAACACAGCCGTTGATTCTCTCTTTGCAAACCCTGTAAGTAGATCCTGGAACTCACTTCCAGCTGATATTACCCTACTGTCCACCTTAGGTCAATTTAACAGTAGACTCAAACAACATTTGTCACTTAACTGGCTATGTCAATGTATCAAGCCTGGCTAACTCGAATGTGTAAAATCTGTGAACCACTTTACTGTGTAATTTTAATTTAATCCTGACTTGTGCTCAGGACTAACATTAACCTGTGGAACATGTTTGACTTGCTTACTTATGTAATCTCTGTAAATAATCTGTTTGTAATATGTAATGCTAGTATTATGTAATGCTGTATCTGCTACCCTCGTAGCTTGTCTCCACGGGCCTCCCCTGGAAATGGACATGCATCCAGTCGGACTATCCTAGTCAACAAATGTAGGATAAATAAATAAATAAATAAAATATATTACAGTGACTACAATACAAGTCAGACATTGACACGCACTGACAGCATGCTGAACACACTGGGGCATACGTGGGGACTCAGAATAGCAGCCTGCCTGGGCATCACACACCTCCGCAGCTGGCACACAAGCATATGTTCTGTCGGAACAGAGCACATGCCACACATGGCACGCACATCCCCTGTGCCACACACTCACAGCCTGTAGGGCTACACAACACACCTGCTACAGACGTGTCAGGTACCTGTCTTGTGTGCTGCACTGGGGTCCCGCTCAACATGCTGTACCTGGTGAAGGTCACAGTGATATGCCTCAGGGGCACTATGGTCCACCACAGCACACATGCATACAGGTCAGTCAGAGGCATGGACAGATATGACTCACTCATTGACCATGCCAGTATGGCTGCCTGAGACATACCTCCCTGGACTACATGATAGGGAACATAGAATGGATCTCTCAGCATGTGGCACAGGCCAGTATGAGCCTGATGTTGGTTGCCAACATACCCTCACCAGGTATTCTACCACTATATGTGGGAAGGGTGTTGTATGTATACATTATGCCCAGTCTCCACTGTCATTCATAGGGTATCCACTGGCTGTCAACGTGTGCTTACATGCTAGGGAAGCCACAATGATGTGCACGGGTCATCTTGCACGTGACACCCATGGCCCGATGTATAATGGCAAAGCTCCTTGGTACACACATACTGCCTTATGCTGCAGGACATGGTTTACATAGTGACCTCCATGGGTATCACACAGGTTAGGACACTAACAGTGCTGCTACACAACAACAGCAGTGTACACCGGAAGATGCATGCACCAGACACTGCCCTCAGCACGGTGAACTGCAATGTCTGTGCAGTACCAGATTCATGATTCATGGCTCACAGGTGTTACCCATCACTGACAGGTTATGCCCCATACCATGCCTGTCGTCCCCTACACATGTAACACACATGGATAGGGGGGTGGTATCCCAAGGTAACACAGATACACACACCTCCAGGTTGTTGGCACAGCACAAACCATCAGGGCCTACTCATGTGCAGCTAACAGTGTGTCAGACTGCCATCTGGTTCATAGCCTGGCACACACAACCCTCCGTTACACAGGAAGACCACCTATCCTCCATAACAACACTGGCAATATGACAGTCTCAAGAACTGTGTTTATATGGCCGGACTGCATCCAGCCAAACATTGTGTGTGAGCATTACTGTAGCGACAACACACTAGTTGAAGGGTTCACAGCATGTGGTCACTGAATTGCAGTGGAATGACATGTTACCACTACCACAACAGGTGGGAACATGCAGCACCTGTACATCGACTACATGTACACCATATGGCCCAGACCAGATGTGTATCCCCTGCTGTAGGTCTTTCACCATAGACACCCACACTGTATAGAGACATACCAAGTGCGGACCCTGCACAGTAAGACACAGTCATATTGGTATACATTGCAAATACTATTTATCCACTCGAGGCATGTGTTAGACATGGTAACTACTGCAGGTCACAGATATTTATGTGTATGTGACACATACATACATCATGTGTGCAATGCCATTGCTGGTTTAGGCAATGGCATGCATTGTTATGTACAAACACCCACACAAGGTAATACTGTGTGACACAACCCCACGTGACAGTTGTGGGTTACCAAAACATACCTATCTGTACTCTGACAATGGTAATAGACACAGTAGCAGAGCACACTATTGGCATTACTAGCCAACTAGCCCTGTTTGGCTGTGCTGATAGTGTGGTGACATCCCCTGTGTTTACTGGGGGAGTATGTAGCATCTGGTGTATTGTAGTATTTTCCAAAAGGATCTGTTCTCTCACACTTGCATTTACACACACCCTACTACCCCCACACACATGCAGGATTCATTCCCCTATCTAACTAAGTCATGCCACATGAGAGAGACGCATTAGCAAAGTGCACTATGCGGTTTACTAGATAGTTCCGCTTCTCTGGCTATACTTATAGGGTGCTGACAACATCAGTATTTTGAAAGGGTAATGTGCATTAGGTAGTATGATCTCCTGATTATAAGAAACCAAACAAAAAAGCCGGTACCCCTGATGGCAATAAAACGATAAAAATCCAAAAGTCCAGTAAATAACACGCCGAATGCTCTCCTTTCAAATTACGAAAATATTTATTCATAAAAGTGAGTAAGCGCTTTCGCCATAGGGCTTTCTCAAACTCTTAAACATTTACAAGCTGCTTAAAAAATCTTTATAAAACATGGAAACTACTTTCATTGGTCAGCATGACAAGTGGGAAGTTTAAACTCTTAAAGTCATAGTTCATATATAATGCTCTAAACAATGTCGCTTAGGTGCTCTTCATAGAATCATCAGTGGAGCATAGATCAAAAATACAATAGTATATATGAGGCTATTTAGCGCCCCATAAATTCCCATATACAGAATGAGTATTGAAATCAAAATCTGTCACAATGACTAAAAACAAAACATCAAATAGGTTTAAAAAATGTTTTTAAAATTTCACGGCAAATTGCACATAGCGATCTAGACATAGATCTAAGATCGCAAGTAAACCTGATGGTGTGTGGACCAGTGTCAGCATCTCAACCTATTTACAAAGCTTGCTAGAAAACATAGCTATTGTACAATAGCTGAAATAATGCAATATCGTCAAAAGCAAAAATAAAAACTGCACACTCATATAAAAAGGCGAATGCCCAAGCCTACCTTCCTCTCAGTTACTGGATAGGTTGAAATTTAAATAAACTCATGTAGCGTCCTATGTATCGTGATGAAAGTGAACACTCCATGGAATAATGCAGATATTTTTATATGAGTGTGCAGTTTTTATTTTTGCTTTTGATTTTGTATATTTTTTGTGCTTAGAGGGAGCACTGGATTGATCGTGCTGAAGACGCATCTCTTAGACGTCAGTGAATGCTATGTGAACTATTGCTCAAGTAGCGACGATATTGCTATGTGCAATTTGCCGTGAAATTTTAAAAACATTTTTTAAACCTATTTGATGTTTTGTTTTTAGTCATTGTGACAGATTTTGATTTCAATACTCATTCTGTATATGGGAATTTATGGGGCGCTAAATAGCCTCATATATACTATTGTATTTTTGATCTATGCTCCACTGATGATTCTATGAAGAGCACCTAAGCGACATTGTTTAGAGCATTATATATGAACTATGACTTTAAGAGTTTAAACTTCCCACTTGTCATGCTGACCAATGAAAGTAGTTTCCATGTTTTATAAAGATTTTTTAAGCAGCTTGTAAATGTTTAAGAGTTTGAGAAAGCCCTATGGCGAAAGCGCTTACTCACTTTTATGAATAAATATTTTCGTAATTTGAAAGGAGAGCATTCGGCGTGTTATTTACTGGACTTTTGGATTTTTATCGTTTTATTGCCATCAGGGGTACCGGCTTTTTTGTTTGGTTTCTTATTATCTTTATCAGCGTGATACCCCGCCTCTGTTTGTGACCGCTCTGCATTGGGACTGTGAAATGATCTCCTGATTGCCAAGACTAACATGTTTTTTATATGGAAATGCACACACACAAACTCCTCACATCCAAACACACACACATGCCATTTACAGGTTTCAAACTCCTATCTAACTACATTATAATACTCGGGAGAGACGCATTAGCAGAGTGCGCTATTCACATTGCTGGGAGGCTTCTCTTTTCCTGCTGTACTTATAGGGTGCTGACATCATCTGTGTTTAGAAAGGGGAGTGTGCATCCTGTAGTGTGTTCTCCCAGTTGCCAAAAGGGACATTTCCCTCAGACAAATTTGCACACATACAGTAATCCCCCTCATCCAAACACACACACTTGCCATTTGCAGGATTCAAACCACTACTTAACTATGTTATGACACTCGAGATGGATATATTAGCAGAGCGCACTATTTGCATTACTGGAAGGCTTCTCTTCTCCTGCTGTACTTATAGGGTGCTGATATTATCTGTGTTTAGAAAGGGGAGTGTGCATCCTGTAGTGTGTTCTCCCAGTTGCCAAAATGGACATTTCCCTCACACAAATTTACACACACACACAGCAACCCCCCCCCTCATCCAAACACACACACTTACAGGATTCAAACCACTACCTAATTATATTATGGCACTTAATATGGACGCATTAGCAGAGCGCGCTATTCGCATTACTGGGAGGCTTCTTTTCTCCTGCTGTACTTATAGGGTGCTGACATCATCTGTGTTTAGAAAGGGGAGTGTGCATCCTGTAGTGTGTTCTCCCAGATGCCAAAAGGGACATTTCCCTCACACAGATTTGCACACACACAGTAACCCCCCTCATCCAAACACACACACTTGCAGGATTCAAACCACTATCTAACTATGTTATGACACTCGAGGCGGACGTACTAACAGAGCGCGCTAGTTGCATTTCTGGGAGGCTTCCCTTCTCCTGCTGTACTTATAGGGTGCTGACATCATCTGCGTTTAGAAAGGGGAGTGTGCATCCTGTAGTGTGTTCTCACAGTTGCCAAAAGGGACATTTCCCTCACACATATTTGCTCACACACACTAACCCCCCTCATTCAAACACACACACTTGCAGGATTCACACCACTACTTAACTATGTTATGACGCTCAAAACGGACGCATTAGCAGAGCGCGCTATTCGCATTACTGGGAGGCTTCTTTTCTCCTGCTGTACTTATAGGGTGCTGACATCATCTGCGCTTAGAAAGGGGAGTGTGCATCCTGTAGTGTGTTCTCCCAGTTGCCAAAAGGGACATTTCCCTCACACAAATTTGCACACACACAGTAACCCCCCTCATCCAAACGCACATACTTGCCATTTGCAGGATTCAAACTACTACCTAACTATGTTATGACACTCGAAAAGGATGCATTAGCAGAGAGTATTATTCACATTACTGGGAGGCTTTCCTTCTCCTGCTGTACTTATAGGGTGCTGACATCCTCTGTGTTTAGAAAGGGGAGTGTGCATCCTGTAGTGTGTTCTCCCAGTTGCCAAAAGGGACATTTTTCTCACACATATTTGCACACACACACTAACCCGCCTCATCCAAAATCACACACTTGCCATTTGCAGGATTCAAACCACTACCTAATTATGTTATGACACTCGAGATGGATGCATTAGCAGAGCGCGCTATTCGCATTAGTAGGAGGCTTTCCTTCTCCTGCTGTACTTATAGGGTGCTGACATCGTCTGTGTTTAGAAAGGGGAATGTGCATCCTACAGTGTGTTTTCCCAGTTGCCACATTTGTTGCCAGACATTTCCCTCTCACAGCCTTTCACACACACAAACCCCACTCACCCACACACACTGAGCATTTGCAGGATTCGAACTCCTCCCTAACTGTATTATGACACTTGAGAGAGACACATTAGCAGAGTGCACTATCCAAATTACTGGGCATCTGTTCTGCACCTGTAGTATTTCTAGGGTGCTGACATCTTTATTTCTACAGATGTAAGTAGATGTAGTACTACCTGTCAGGTGGGGGATAGCATATATATGCATTTGCAGCCACCTACGTCAGGGTCAGATATGCACATCGCACTGGCAGGTTATGTTCTATACCATGCTTTGGGACCACAGGACCTGTAACACACAACACAACCAGTCCAGAACACCACACCCACATCCAGGACACACACTTAGCTTTCCTGGGAACAGTGCCAGGATATGCAGGTATTCACATACACCATTCCAGTTGTTAACATCAGGTACAGGCATATTGTGTGTGAGAACTACTCAGGCCTCTACCACATTACCCTACAGCCACTACAATTTGTGGGTCCATGTGCTATGGCAGAACCACACACCACAGCCACATGGGTGAATACATATTGCACCTGTCCATCTGCAACGTGGGTACTCACTGTTCCACACCAGAGGTAGACCACCATTGTTGATATCTGACCATACCCACCTTTCCCTGGACATCCATATCTCATCTCCACCCCAGGCAAGGTTGTCACTGCACACAAACTGTGTTTAGCACAAGCAGACTCTACACTTGTGTAGACTGGGGTGGATGACTTCAGAGGACCCATGCTGGAGGACTATACTGGCCACTCAGCATAATCCTTGACAATTGCATCCTATGAGCATGTGTACAGTTTGCATTGGTCATGCTATCCCACATATACCCATGACTGCTCCACAACAAGACACCTGTCAGCTGTATACCAGCCATATATGCGCCGCTCAACAGACAGAGTGACCTAATACATTGCAGAGCTGTAGCCCACAGAGGGAGGACATCTGTGGACAGTTCCAGCATGGCACTTCATTCACACATACTCATTACAACACAGTGTTGACAGTGGAATCGTCCAGAGAATGCAGATAGGACTCCCCTCAGTCTGTTATTGATGGACACCTACTGTCAGAGATCCTCAGCAACCCTCTCACAGCACACACCGATGACATGGCTGTGGCTTAGCACATTCAATCCCTGAGACCTCCATGGTGCCCCTGCTTGACAGAGGCACAGCTCACTAGCCTCACATGTTGCCTTCTGTGACCTACTTTACAGTGGCACGGTAGCCTACTATCCTGGGGATGCAGATGCCAAGCACACTCTGGCTGAGCTGTCATTCCCTGGGGCAAGAAGCCTAGTATTGACCTCTACACCCATATGTTCAATTGTCGGATGCACAATATTTGTTGTGCTGTTCTACTGTTTGCAGGTCTTTATTGCCATAGCATTCCCTGTTCCTATGACCAACTTGTGTATCTGTGGCAGATGTTTGCATATGACGGCGATCCACTATATCACTTATGTCTCTGTGGTCATTTACTGTGTGCACTGGGCTGATTGCTGTGTTGTGGTTGGTTCCTGGACTGACAAGTACAAATACCAGATATGTGTGGCAAATTGCTACATGGAGATATGGCCTAAGTCTGTGAGCATGCCCAGTTCAGCCTTTCCATGGCATGTTGTCTGACATATGCCTCATTTATCAAAGTGTGCGAGCATGCCCAGTGCGAGCTTTCCATATGTTGCACTCTGAAGTCCACCACATATTTGGGTGTGTGTGACCTTCGACAATATCGCACGTTTATGATTGTGTGTTGAGTGTCATGTTGTGTACTAACTGGCCAACTGCTTCGTGTCTGCCACCACAGGGATTATACTGTGCCTGCAGGAATTGCATGGGATACTTTGCAGACAGTTCTCAACATACTTTCATAATGACCTAACACTGTAGTACCGTATAGTGTACTGGTTCGGTACTTTCACTGTGGTGGACAGTATCCTGGGCTTTAGTCCTATGACTGCTTGACATCTTCATAGTGAGCACAACAGACTGTGTAGGGGCCAGTTGTGCACATATGACCATGTTGCAATGTGTTCAGATATGGACTACCTACACAAGGTTCGTCCAACATTGCTAATGTATTCCACAACATGGGTGGACATTGGCAAACACTCGCGATGTTCCGTAGGCCATTTCTGATGCTTGTCACAGGGTGTGTTTGTCTTTCAACACACATTGTAACTGGAGTTTGCCATTACATATGTCATGGTTGGTATACTGTGCCTCCATCTACCTCTGACATAACAGGGATACCCAGGGTAGCCTACCATCTCCCATACACTCATCAGGATGCCTCTTGAGGGGTGTCGATATGTGGCTCTCTGGCTGACCAGTACCAGGAGTTTACTGAAGTGTGGGGGTGCCTTCTGTGTTATGGATCATTCTGTACAGCTTGTCCTATGTATGTCAGTGCTGGGGTTCAGGCCTCTCATGTGCATAGCTCACTGCCATTCAGATTGTACAAGGTGCAACATGTTCATTCATTCCAGGTTGGACATGGCTTCATACATCAGGCACAGCTTTCCTGTAGCTGGGAAGGATGGCGGTGTGTGAGGCTGCAGTTTGTTTACTCAGGCAACACATGGCATCTGTTCATGCTCTTTGCTACCCCTGATGGGGTACTGTTGTGGACTTTACAGTTGATGGAGGTGTCTGCTGCGGTATATCCCACAGGGGCTATTGTAGTCAGTTGTGATGCTGATACAGGATGGCTGCAGAGCCACAGTGAGTTCCCCTTATCTACATCTGCCAGCCTTCATGTTTGGGTGGGTATATGGTACATGTTTCTGCGAACACTACAGCCACATGTTTGTCCAGTGCAGGATATTTATCACCTTTTGTACCCAGGTCTCACATTACATGTTAGGTACCTCATGGGTTAACACCTGTGTGGTAATTTGTGGGCACTTACTGTATATCCACGGTGGTTGTCTATACACAGTTCTGCAATCAGCTTGCTGACATGGCTATGGCTACAGTTGTCTGTTTGTAGGTGTCCCTTTTGTGGGTTGCTTGTGTCAGCTGGGGGTTGGATATGGTGGGCTGTTTGTACTCCTCTGCATACATGCTCAGTCACAGTCCTTCCATGTTGGCCTATACCTATGGGACATGTCTACAGAACAGGGGGGGGGCAAGACCAGGCCTTGTGGGATGCCACTCATATCCGCTTTGTAGTCTGATATGGATGCGGCATGTCTGACCATGTCAGTTCTGTCCTTGGTCTGCTTTGCAACCCCTCTACTGACATAGGGGTGTATATTTAAGCTGGTGAACATATCCATACTGAACACGTATTGCATTGTCTAGATGCATGTGCAGGATCCAGCTACACTGTGTGGACCACATAGCCCTCATCAATGACCTTAATGACTGCTTCAAATGGGTCAGACATGTTTAGGGGCTGGTTCTGCAGTTACAACAGCCACAGTGTGTAGGGTCCAGTATCAGTAGGTCCACATTAGCCTTCTGTCTGTGGTACATACTGATCATTTCCATAGCTGTGCAGAACAAGCTTGTCAGGATCCTGGGGTGGTAGTTTGGAGTATCCATTCAGGCAACACCTTTGTTGTGATGGACCACTGTTGTTGTACACTGCTCTTTGGGCACATATCCTGTGGTAAGGCTGACATTGGCCAGTAGTGTGATTTTGCATTCCATTATTCTTGGGGTCCATGTTGGCCTCAGCACAGGACACCATCACATACCTTTGCTGCTGTGTGTTATGCTTTGCAGATGATGGCTGTTACCTCAGCATCTGCAATGTCAGGGGACCATCTGCTGGGATAGGTATTTTGTACTTGGAGGGGGGGTGTTTGCACTGCCCCTGACAGGTTGTATGTTAGCAATATTTGTGTGTTTGGTATGTTGTTTGTAATATCTGTGTGATTCGGAGCATAACTGTGGATGCCCAACATGGTTCCTACCATCAGTTGTGTAAGACTTGTGATTATCCTTAGTGTCCTGTACGTTTTGTATCTTCATAGGTTCATGGGTTCATAGTAGGCTAGACACCCTAGGCCATTAGTAAGCCTAGCTAGAGTGTGTGTGTCTTTCGCCACCCCTTGCTATGTTCAATTATGGCCATTTATGAGGTTCTTCACTGTGCCTCTGTCTGGTCGTGACACAGTGGGGACTCCCAGTATACATGTACGGTCATCCATCCACTTGGCAATATTCATGTTGAGGGGTGTCAGTGAGGGGCTCTGCCTACCATGGATTGGGATCCTGTTTCTGGGTGTGGGGAGCCTATGGGTTATGTATCTGTCCCTCCAGCACATCTTATTTCATTATGTGTTGAGGTTGACATCTGTGACTCTCACAGCTCCAATGGCTTTGGTTTCCTGTGGTGTAGCATGTCCATTACTCCTGTGTTGGACATGGCCTTGTACAACAGACATACCATGCCTCTGTGTAGGCAGAGTGTGACTGCAGTCAGCTGGGGTGTCTACAGCCAGGCAGCATATGACATATATTTCACACCCTTTATCCTGTTGGTGGGGTAACTATGAGGTCTTCCGAACCACTGCAGGTGTCACGTACGGTACATCCCATATGAGTCATTGTACTAGATTATGGGTCTGATAAGGGAACAGTACAGCGGCACAGTGACCTCTGTTGATGTTGATGTGAATCCTTTCCTGATACGGTGTCCAGTATCAACAGTCTTCATAGCCACATTGGCATTGTGGCTGTCACATGACAGATTAATTTCGACCTGTGTCCCTAGGTCCCTGATTACTCCTTGCATACATAATGGTTTGACACCTATGTGGTACTTTGTGTGTACCTTGTCTGGTATTTGGTGGGACATTCATACTGTCCAGTGTCTTCGGATGTCTGGGTGGAGTTCTTGTGTGTGAGAGTGTGGTCTGTCACATGCTACAGACTGTACAGCAGTTTTGACTACAGTTATGTGCACATGGGTGGTGTCCGCTGCTTTGTGCATTGTCAGTTACCTGGCTATATGGGTGTCTGTGCTTCATATGGATACTCCCCCTCCTTTGATGTCTTGGTGCAGGTGTTGGGGCCATAACACATGATATGTGGTATAACCTAGTATTGCTGGTGTGCTATCACTAGGCTTGCAGCAGGCTTCTGTCACTGGACAGACATCAATGTTCTCCATAATGGGACGTGCCTCAGGGGCATGCATATTGCAGTTTACACATCTGGCATTGGTCAGCATTACCCTTATGTTTCCTACCATTTATGTTTTCTAGGGTGGTGGGTAGTCTTTTTGGCCTTGCCTACATACGGCTCTATGGAGGCGGCAAAGGCCTTATCCAGTATCCAGACGCACACGGGTAACAGCTGACAGCCATCCCTGTAACAGCAGCATGGCTTGTCATGCTTGACATCTGAAGCAGACACACATTAGACCCTCTTGGACTGACAGCTGTAACTGTGCCAGCTGTTAAACATGAGCATTCTGTGTTTGTACTGTGGCATCATTCTTGGTGAGGGTTGGATGCTGCACACAGCCAGTGTCATCCCGCCCTGGGGTACATACTTGGAGGGACCATCCATATCTCATTTGATGTTGACCAGGGAGGTACATCTCAGGTAATTCACACCAGCATGGACATTGAGTGCATCATATTTCTGCTTGCTTTGGGGTGACCTGCGTACTTGTGTTAAGTGGCATTTTGTGGCAGCCTACAAGCAGCTTACTCTACCCTTTCCCTTGTTCTGTCTGGTGAGTGGGACAGCTGTGTGTCTGCCTATACAGACACCTATTACGACTGTATCAGGCATGTTGTTTCTCCTTCGGGCCTGTGACTGTTTGGCACACCAGCTTTGCATACTATTCGTTGCATGTGCTATGTTTGAAGGTTGTGGTTGCTTGTGATCTACTTTGGAGGCTTCTGTTGGTGTGGTGTTTTTTTGTAATTAAGGCCTCCGGGAATATTTGTCTGTGTTTATGTGTTTGGTTTACAGTTGTGGTAGGTCTATGTGGGACTGGGTTTGTGGTGTATGTGGTTACCTTCTCCTCCTGACTAGTGTTGACAGTACTGAGTTGTTGAAGCTCAACATCTGGTTTGGATACATGGATGCATCTATCACATATGTTTGTATTTATTGGGGGGTGTTGTGGTTGTCTGTGTACTTGGTACTGGTGTCACATTGCCTCTGGATTCACAGATTATACTTGTTGTGGCTGGACTTAGTGGATTGTATGTGTGGACATATGTTGTTGCCATACTACTGGTCAGTGATTACTTCCCTTTTTATGTTTGCTTTATCATGTGGTAACTTCCTCATTCTCTTGCATGGTTTGGTAATGGCTGGAGGCCAGCATGCCAGATGCCTGCGTGTATGGCATTGTGTGTTGCTGTTATTTGTGATTGCATACTCCAAGCATTCCTGGCTGTGTTCATGGAATGCCTGTATAACATGTTCTGTGGTGTGTCCCATATTCTGCACTTGCACAGGGCCTTTTGTGGATTCAACATCGGTTTTGAGGGCTGCAACCTATACTTTACACTTGTTTTTCACTGTGGTATTCTGGCCAGGGACTGGGGTCAGGGTGTGTATATCCAGTGTGATTACTCTATGGTCTGGTCTTACCAGTGAGGGGTACACTTCTCATCTTGCCATCCAGTACACATGTTGCTGATTATCACATCCAGTATACTTACCCCTCTTGTGGGAGTAGTACATTGTTCCTGGGCATTTTGGTTTATGGAATCTGGGTGATTTTCTCCTACTGTGTTGGTGCTAGTACAATGCTACCGGTGTATGTCTGGGTATTTTCAGTCAAGCAGTATAATGTGGTTTGGGGGGCTTGATATATTCATGTATTCCGACATAGGCCAGGTGCTGTTCCTGGTATTAGGACAGTAGTCTGCAGCAGGCTATATACTGCGAGGCAGTTTTAGCCATTGGTATTTGACCATGGCTATTCCATGCTGCTTCTTGTTGTGGTACCAACATGGAGGTGTGGTTATCCTTGCCATTTCTTGCTAGTCACCCTCCTTTTGTAGCTTGTTCCATGTTTTGTGGCTGCACAGCACAGTATGAGGTGTGACCTAGTAGTGTTAGGGTGCTGATGTGAGCCTTGCCCAGTTCTCTATTACAGAACTGGTATCTACATTCTCCTTACTGTGCACGTTTACACTGCACACATCTTGCTGTTTATACATCTGTCATGGGGTAGTATTACATCTAGGTTCCTATCCCTTGTAGAACCTATGCAGGTGGGTTTGTGTTTTGAGACTTACCTATTCAGGGCATGCTGTGGGTACTGACAGCCTTTGCCGGTATCCATGGGGCATGGCATGATAGGTGCACACCACCCCTAGCAGGTGGTGCATCATGTCAAGCTCCGCATATCTTCCCAACCTGTAACTCATTGGCTCCCCTTTGACTGACTGCATTACTTCAGCCAATTATTGTACTTGATCTTCTTGTCCTCATAGTGTGGCATCATGCTTGGTGAGGGTGAGATGTTAGGCAGGGTCTTCATGTTTGCATATACTAGATGGTGTTACATTGCTTAACACATGGCAATCATGCCTCAGGTGGTGCTGCAGGGCTGCCTCTGTCGGATGCACATACTATACTCCCTGTACATGTTTGAGAGCAGGATGTGTCATGTTAGGCATCCCTGTTACTATATGAGTGAATCAGAGAGGGGTATCATTCCCAGGGTTCCTACTGAGCCAGTGTATGTGCTATGCGTTGCCTCTTTGCCAAGGCCAGGGCATACTGGGCACACCTCCTTCTGCCTACTGGGGCAGGCACAGGTTGTTCCTCCTCTGAGTCATGCTCTGCCTGTGATGGCCTTGGCAATGATGGGGGGCTGTTTGGCCCGGCCCTATGCTGGTCCTGCTGCAGCTGTTTTCGCAAGATCATATTATGTAGCATAGCACATACCATGATAATTTGGGTACATGTAGTTGGTGTGTACTGCAAGGCTCCACCAGATGTGTCCAGACACCAGAACCGTGACTTGAGCAGCCCAAACACATGCTCTATTACATTACGTGTTTGTGCGTGTGCCTCATTATGGCATTCCTGTTCAGGTGTGTGTGCGTTTCTGATGGGTGTCATCAGCCACGGCTCCAGTGCATAACCTGCATCCCCCACTAGGTGTCCATGTGGGATGTCCCCATTGGCAAATGTCTGGTACAGCTGCGTCAAATGCCAGATGTGGGAATCGTGATAACTCCCATGGCAGCCAGCACACACATTCATTATTATGCCCTGGGCATCACACACAACCTGGCAGTTGGTGGAGGAGAAGCCCTTGCGGTTAATGTAGGCCCTACCCCGCTCACCGGCTGGTGCTTTGATGCATATGTGCATGCAGTCTATTGCACCCAGTACCTCAGGGTATTCCGCTATTTGCTGGAAGAGACGCATATTGCTGGCCAATACCTCATGGGCATTGGGGAAATATACATGATCACCGACATGTGCTGACATGGCATCCAGGAACTGGTGTAGTACCCTGGAGGCTAATGCCTGTGATATCCCCATCATATTGCCAGTTGGTCTCTGGAAGGTACCTGTTGCTAGTATTCTTAGGCCAACACATACCTTGGTTTCCACTGGGATGGGTTCCCCTCTGTTGGTTCTGTGTGTGAGGCATGGCCTGCACAGCTCAACAATTTGCTGCAGGAGCTCTCTGTCCACTCTATAGCGCTCTACTATCTCCAGCTCATGTAACCCATGGTAGGTGACCCTTGGCCTGTACACTCTTCTCCGTCTCCTCACTGTGGGTTGTCTGGCACCATCTGCATTGTCACCACCCTCAGCAAGTCGCCTATGTCTCATTATGACAGCTATGGCAGCCCCTAACATTTCTGCTCTGAGTGAAGCTTTTTCAGTTTTCACTTCTATTAGCTTCCTCCTGTCTTGCAGTGTCTCTTAATGGAAACATCCTGCACTACTGTTTGCAGAGTTTTAAGTGCTGGGCTGGGCTACTATTCTGCCTGTGTAATTGCCTGCTTCTAATTGTTTTCACCTGCTAGCTTCAGCAGTTATCCCTGCTAGCTTCCTATTAATTCTGTTGCTTCTTTTTTCCTCTCTGTTTCCTCAGGGGGGAGCAACGTGCATACTATCTGAAACATGCTCACAGTGGCTTACACGTGTGCACACGTGCTTACACGGTTCAGAATCTACTTATTCGGGTTAAAACGTGTGCACACCCACGCAAACAGTGTTAAACATCTCCCAACATGCTCCCACATGCTCACACTGCCTTACGAGCGCACACTGTCCTACTCACGCTTCATGGCAAGCACACGTGCGCATGCACACCCAGCAAGAAACTTTGGTGTAAGTAACAGTGTACACCTTCCATTTCTTTTTTTTTAAAACAAGTTTATTGTTTTAACATATAAGAGAAATATCATAACAATTTTATACAAATAATTAAAAATAGGTATTATTATAATATTCAACAAAACAACTAAAGTATTTACAAAGACATCCACTACAATCAGATCAATTAATTAAACTACAATACTGTGTTATTGAAATTAGAATTTTTTTAACAAATTTTGTAAATTATCCCATACAATAAAATGTGATGTTTTTCTAGTTGTTCTCATTCTAATTGTGCTTATTTCCATATAACACATTATATTCATAACATTTTTAAATTCATTGAACGAAGGAGGTGTATCTGAAATCCAATTTCTAGTTATTATTTTCCTAGCCACTGCTAGGATAGACCATAACAAGGGAAGCTTAATCTTTTTAACACATTGAGGTACAGGTGTGTTGAATAATATAAGAGACTTAGAAATAATGAAATTATCTGTAAAAGAGCCTGCAAAATTCATTAATTGACTTCCAGTATTCTTTCAACTTCATACAGTCATAAAACATATGAGCCCAGTCAGCATTAATTTCTACATTACATCTCTTACATAGATTATCTTTATTATTAATTTTATTCATCATCAAAGGTGTATAAAAGATCTATGTAAAATTTTCCATGTATAAAGTCTCCAGACAATGGAAGATGTAGTTCTATAAGCAGATTCCAATATATATTGTTTATCTTGTTGAGTTGGTGGGTCCCCGTTAATAGAGGTGAAATAATTCCAGTATGAATCTACATTGTAAAAGTTTCTTGTCTGATAATTTTATGTATATATGAAAGTTTACCTTTATCAGAAACTTTATGCTGTAAATTTATTATCAAGTAATCAATCAGTTTTGGAATAGATTCTTTAACTGTTATAGACATTAGATCTATTCTATCAATGAGATGTTGTCTAAAGATCTGAACCTCTAACCAGCAAGTTTCTCTTAGATCAAATTCTTGTTTTAAGAAATCTAGATTTTTAACTTTATTATCAGATATCAGCTGATACCAGCACTTTAGATTATTATCTATAGCTAAATGAGCTCCTTCAGAAGTAGATGACATAAGCATACCCTGAGTATAAATTATAGGAATACAATAAAATTCCATTCCCTATACTTAGGGTGCATGAATATAAAGTTACGATAACTAATAATAATATTTAATGGGTAACAGACCATATGTTTAGATGTAATAGGTGAAGTACAAAATTCCTTTAGCAACCACAACATGGAGTTATTTATAATCATATTTTTATGTGTTAAGGAGATTTTCATGAAGTGCATACTAATTAGCTCCCAATAATCTTTCCATTTTGCGACATATGACCGATCTATTAATAAAGTAATAACTTTTATAATAGAAGAGATAATATATAAATTAAAGTCTGGAAAAGAAATACCCCTTGAGACCAGCTATTAGTATGTTTCTTTAATGCAATCCTAGGTCTATTAGGTGCCCATAAGAAATTTAACATTAGTGTATTCAGTTTCTTGATAGTTACTTTTGTAGGTGAAAGTATTATTGATTGTATTAAGTATAAAATCTTGGGGAATATTATCATTTTAATAATTGTAAGTCTCTCCTCCATAGTAAAAACATATTATTCCAGGTATTAAAAAGATTTTGTATATTAAGAAAACAGGTATTATAGTTATTATATATAATAGATTTAATATCTTTAGATAGTATTATACCTAAATAAGTTATCTGACCTGAGTTGGGTACATATTTAGTAAAATCACTAATGAGAGTATTTTTTCGTATATATAGGTAGTATTTTAGTTTTTCTTCATTGAATATTAAACCAGAAATACTTTTAAAATTCATCATTTTATCAAATAAAGACTGCATAGAATAATTAGATCCTGCTGATGTAATTAGAACATCATCTGCAAAAGTTGAATTTTTGATGTTGTATTTTCTTCTATTTCAAAACCCTCTATGTCAGTACTGTTTCTAATCAAATTAGCCCAAGGCTCCATTACTAAAGTGAATAATAGTGGAGAAAGTGGACATCCTTGCTTTGTACCTTTAAGAATGGGTATTTTTGTGAAACATATGTTCCTACCTTAATATAAGCCAGCTGCCTTTGTATAAATGCTCAATTAAATTTACAAATGCATCAGAGAAATTTGTGCATTTCAGTAAGGTAAACAGATAGTCCCAACTTACTGAATCAAATGCTGAACCTATATCAAGACTAATAAGTGTTAAATCTTTCTTTTTCCTATTTGCAAAATCAATTAATGTTAAAGTTCTTCTTATATTATCAAAAGTATTTCTATTTACAATGAAGCCCGTCTGATCTATGTCTATAATGCCGGAATAATTGTCTTCAATCTATCAGCAAAAATACTCATAAACATTTTATAATCAACATTAAGTAATGAGATGGGTCGATATGAAGAACATCTAGTTGGATCTTTATTAGGTTTTAAAATTGGTGAAATAAATGTATATTGCCAAGATGGGGGTTATTAACTCAGTTTGGGCCAGAATAAAACCTTATGTATTAATGAATATGTAGTTTTAGAAAGGATTTTATATATCTCTGGTATAATACCATCATTACCCGGTGCTTTGTTTGATTTAAGCTTATTTATTTGTGTAATAACTTCTGTATATGAAATACTCTTGTCCAATA
>NC_056746.1:1112577246-1112582246 GCF_019279795.1 Protopterus annectens | reverse complement strand
AACTTTTACAAGAAATAAATATGTTATTATTCTATTAATGATATTTTCATTACTGTTCTCTCCTGCCCTCCCCACCCTTTACCCACTACATAATCTAAGTGGAATGACATTGTATAAACAAAGAAAATAATAAAAGAAGAAGGAAAAAAGGTAAAGATAAAAAGTATCAAATTACTAACCTTACTTTTTCAGAAAGAAAACAAATCGAGTCACAGCCTGCCATTAAATCCTCAGGCATTTTGACTGGTTATGAAACAAAACATTTCTTTGCACATAGAGAATAACTTTGATTAAATCTTTTCCAAAATATTTGTGGCTTTCTGGAAATGCAGGAACTATATTCAAAAAGATTAATAATGAACTAAAATGATGAGAGAGAAAAAAACATATAACAAATCATTTGTTTTTAGTCTCTTCTTCTTCTCTGAAGTCTTCCAGGAAGCTTCAGTTGCCAATCTCTTTAATGAAGAACTAGCCCATTCCATTTCTTCTATTTTATCCAAAATCCTTTTTCTTTGACAAACAGTAAAGCAGAGTCTAAATCATCAAGACCTTAGGACCATCAGGAAGGAAGATTTTAAGCTTGGCAGGAAACAGAAGGTATGTTTTAAACTGTGCTTTTTTAAGCTCCCTTATTAGTGGCAGAAAAACTTTTCTTTTAGCAATTACCATGGAAGAATAGTCATTGTCAAAACGCACAGTTGTCTCATTAAACATAACAGGAGCTTTAGCCCAAGCAGATTTAAGAACCATCTCTTTATCAAAAGATGATAGAAATCTAACTATAACTGATCTAGGATAGTTTTTGTTAGAGTTAGTATTAGCTATAGATCTATGTGCTCTTTCGATACCAAAAGAGAATGCTTCTGGTAAATCTAAAGTTTTAGAAAGCCATGTTGTTAAAAAAGAAGTAATATTGTTACCTTCAATATTTTCTGGCAGTCCAAAAATCCTAATGTTATTGCGCCTAGATCTATTTTCCAGGTCATCCAGCTTTGTTTGTAAATGTGTATTTTGTTTCAGCAGAAACTCAATGTTGATTTCCTGTTCTTGTATTTTATTTTCCATGTCATTCACAGCTTCTTCTATGCCTGTCATCTGGATCTTCTGTTGTTGCAGGTCCATATGTAACAAGTCTATTTGTTTTGTAGTTTTTTCTATGAAAGTGTCTATTTTAGTATCCATTTTATCCATCTTAGCAGTAAGTTGCTGGACTATAATTATCAGAGACTGAAGTTCTTTCTTGATGCTTGATGATTGAATTTGTCTTACTGGAACTCATTTCAGACTGATAAACTGACAGGAAAATTTCCAAAGTAATTTCTGACAGGAATATGGAAAGTTACACCTTCCATTTCTTGACTTTCCATGACTTATCTAGTGGCACACCTCTTTCCATGATCTGTGCCTGTCATCTGTCATGTTACACAGGCCTCCAATGAACTGCATTTCTTTCTACCATTCCCCCCTGTGATGTCACCTATCTCCTACGCTATTCCTCCCCCTTATGTATCTCTTACACTACTCAGACTGTGCTCATTTGCTATGTGACTGTGAGATTCAGTATCCGAACCCTCATTTACATGAGATTGCCTACTGATGCTTAGTTACATGTCTTAGACTCAGCTTCCCCCCTTAGCAACCACTACATGGTGGCCATGTTGTTTTTGGTCTGCTGGTCCCTGCATTGTCATTCCATGTATTGCATGAAACCCACATTTGTGGGTTTATAACCTTCTTTTTTATGTTTTTATCCAGCACAGCCCATTTGCGCGGGGCTGCGCTGGGTTTAAACATCGGCGAGCGCCGAAAAAAAATATATAATTTTATCATTTTGCCATCGGGTTGTATTGCCAATGGCCACATATTTGGCCATTGGCATGCTGCCTGAGTCATATGCAACCTTTTTTTGGAGCTGACATTGCTCCGTTGTGGATTTTGCAGCAATGTACTCAGTTGTCAACTGAGTACATTTCTGCAGCTAAAACGTCTCCTACACGGACTGGTTTCTGCTTCGTGGATCGCTAATATACCTCATTTGCATACCTTTTGGATGCAAGTGAGGTATTTAGCATGTCCACGCCCAGTTCGTGTAAGAGACGTTTTAGCTGGTCTCTTACACGGAGCTTAGGGCTGTTCCTGGATTGCAAGGCTTGCATGGAGTGTTGCACGTCTCTTACACTCCGTGCAAGCCTTTGTGAATCCTGCCCTCTATATTTCCATATCTCTGCTCAGCTTCCTGAAGGAGACAGTGATTAACTAGCTAGTCTATGTAGTTTTTCCATATATTTCAGAATATTTTTGTGTTTTATTCCTTTAATGGAACAAAGTATTCAGAAAACAATCTCTTTGAATGATTTTTGCATATAATTTAACTGGTGCTGCCAAAATGCCATTTATACATGTTGTTGTACTTTTACTTTAAAGCAATGCTGGCACTATTTTGCAATTTGGAATATTATTATAGATGTAATTTACTTATATATTGTCAGAATAAATTGTCTAATCTTCCTTAGCATCAAAATCATTAATATGCTCAACAAGCTCATCCAGTTTAAAACTGCATCAACATTCAATGTAGGTGTTTTGTGTTACCAATAAATTATTAAATAAGCATTTTCATACTCTGTGATATAAAATCTTTCTTTTTCTCTGACACACACAAACACACACACACACACACACACACACACGCACACACGCACACACGCACACATACACATATACACACGCACGCACACACGCACAAAATGTTTTGATTGAAAACACTAATTACCTCGTTTTGTTATTCAGCGATAAGTAAATTACTTGTAATGCTTCTACAGCTTTATCTTGCTAATATGAGAAAATTACTTAATTTTCTATTTCATAAAACTTCAGTATGTTCATTTGTTTCAGCATACTGTCCCCTTTTTTAATGTTGAAGGTCACTGTATATTGAGTTGTGATGTTTGCCCATTAGTTAATATCTTTGATGGTCATCTTTTATTATTATTGCCTTGGTTCAGGCACACTCCTGTTTAGTGATCATACTGTATTATGTTTAACACTAGATGTCTGTGCTGCAGAACTCCATTGCATTTCTAGTTTTATAATGCATATGCTTTTGGCAGCCATGCTGTTAAGCACAATCATTTATAGCCCCTTTTCTGTCAGTCTGTTACTCCCACTTCCACGTATCCTACTGTGTTTGCCAATGTGCTCTTTTGTGGTCTTCTGTTGTACCATTAATTCTTTTTCAGCCATTAAGACCTAATTCTGCTACTTTCTGCAAACAAGACTGTGACAATGAATGCCTGCAGTGTGGTTTATTCTTGTGTTTATTACACTTTACTGCCTCAAATTAACAATGCTTACTTTGCTATAATACAATATTCATTGCCAACACATTTTACCTTATTAGTGTACTGCACTATATTCTACTGAATGTGATCCTAATTTATCACTGTGTAACATTATATTTTATTGCCTGGTACACCTTGTTTGTTCTAAAATTCTGTATTCTACTCCTTATGAATTGTCAATGCCTATCTTACCGAATGACTTGCTGCCATCCATATTTTCTACTCCCTAGGCACCCTCTACAGTCCAAGACACTAGAAAATCTATTTAATAAGTACACATTCTGTGTACATGCAATATAATATTGACATTTATTGTCACACCTCATTTGCATTGCTTGCTATAAAACAATGTATTTTATGACATGTACTTTGCAAACAGCTGATGAAATGAACCACACTTTTTGACTGTTACTGCTTACAGTTTACTGTATAACATGATTCTACAGCAGACATTCTTTGCCATCCTGATGCAGGGGAATGATTTAAAAGAACATAAGTATCACATAGTAATGTGTTTCATATATAATGGCTGTTACATGTATTCTTATCTATAGTGTGTTTGTAATTGTAGACAAGCCTGGAATGTGTCCATCAACAGAAGGAAAAATTGTTCTCTGTGTAGAAAGGTGCCAAGATGACAGTTATTGTGGGGGCAAGTGAATATGCTGGGGCAATGGGTGTGGGCATTTGTGCAGGGATCCTGTTAGTTCCATTCAAGGTACAGTAAGCTCTACATGCAGCTGGTTCCTTGCAGTAACAGGAACTGAGCAACACATTTCAAGTGACATCATTCTGCCTTGAATTTTGTTAAATCAATGCTGAAATGCAGTCGACAACACATACTTTTAAGCACAGACATATACACACATATACACATTCACACAAGCGTATGTAATGCATGTCACACACACACACACACACACGCATACACACACACACACAAACACACACACACACACACACACACACACACACACACACACACACACACATATATATATATATATATATATATATATATATATATATATATATATATATATATATATATATATATATATATATATATATATATATATAGTTAATATACTTTTTGTTTATGTCTAGCACAATCTACTAGGGATGTGAAAAATTCCTGAACATCAAAAGCAAATAAATAAATCACATAATGGATCATATTATGTATATATCATGAAACATACATTACTTATTGTGTGAAATTCATTACAAATATCAGAAAAAACAAAGGGCAGGATTCACGAAGCCTCCGTGTAAGTGTTACAAGGCTTACACGGAGGTTGCACTTAAACAGTGTGACGTCAGCATGTCATGCATATGCATGAGGGCATGCTGAATCACACCTAAGGCTTACACGACCGTGGAAGACAGTAGGGGGCATGTCCGTAAGCCGAGCCCTGCAAACGGACACGCCCCCAGAAGAGTAAAAGTCCCAAAAGTAAAGCCCCATGACAGAGCCTGTGTAAATGTGAATAAATACAACACAACACATGTCCCCACAGACTATGAACATAAAATGTACAAATGAACATCTTATAATTTTTTTTTAAATTATAAAGATGTTTGCCTGTGAGTGCTTATGCTGGTGTGCCGTAGCTTAGCTACAGTTAGCAGTCAGCGGAAATGCATATAAGAACT
>NC_056746.1:1111899322-1111930275 GCF_019279795.1 Protopterus annectens | reverse complement strand
AAATGAGGCTCCTCCCACCTTGAATCTCTAAATTGAGGTCCTCCCATTATCACTACAAAGCAAATCCTAGATGCTAGTACCAAAAGGACTAGGAGTGTCAGATTTAAGACACTTGACACTATACCAGGCTGCTTTGTCGTTAGCAAAAAGCACATTATTGCTGAAGCCTTTTTAAAATGTTTGAGCTTGTCTTGTCAACAGGTTAAGTGCCTGAGTTATGGAAAACAACAGTTTTGGTGTCTCTACATAAAGGTGGTGTGATGGAGGGATGTCACCACTTCCACTAATGTTACTGGACAATGATACCAATATCACCACAGTGACACCCAGATGTAAGGATGCTAATGTGATGGAGGCATGACAATATATGGAGTGAAGATACCACTGTCACCACTGTGACACCCAGATGGCAGGATGCCACTCAATGTGATGTCAAAATGGCTTACTCCAATGGGAGTGTGAATATCACCATTACCAATCAATCTTGAGGTAATAGTATGAAAGTACACACAAGTTTGTTTCAATAATTAGTTCTCAAAAATACAACCTGGACACAATAACATAAATGGGAATAAGCATTGCTGTGCTAGGTATGGGCTTCCAACATCCATATCCACAATAGGCTATACATAGGCCTCTTATGGAGCTGAGTATTTGGTCAAGTACCCCCGGTCCATTCCTCACTGCTTCATGAACCATTGTCTTCCAGTGTCCCTTTATCCAAAATAATTGCCTTTCATGCCAAAGAATATTGATACACACACACACACACACACACACACACACACACACACACACACACACACACACTGCCATAGGTTCATAGGTTCATGGGTGTACACTAGGCTAATGGCCCTGCAGCCTTTACAAGCCCAGCCCATAAGAGTAAGGGTGCCCCGCCCCATGAAATATCCCTTGTGATTGAACTGTTGGACTTGATCCTTTATAACAACTATTTTTTATTAGGAGAGAATTTCTATCTACAAAAAACTGGGGTGGCTATGGGGTCCCCTTGCGGAGCCAGCTTGGCCAACATAGTGATGTCATACTGGGAAAGGGAGAACATATTAAACAATGAGTCGGTAGTAGTGTCTAAGATCAAGTACTACACCCGTTACCTGGATGACATCTTTATTTTATTAGAGGGTGAAGAAGCTGATAGCCTGTTATTATTAAATTTACTTAATAACTCCACTGACTTTTAGTTTTACCTCTTCTTTCAACACTGAGGCAATAGCCTATTTAGACGTATGGTTGGCGAAAAATTACATCTTGAATAAATATGTGGCCAGTATATATAGAAAGCCTACCTACTCTAATTCTTTTCTTCATTTTAGTAGCTGCCATCCTAGCTACCAAAAAGGTCTGTGGCTAAGGGTCAGCTCGTACGAGCAGCCCGGATGGTGAGCCTGGACGATGACTTTCTTAGGGAATGTGACTTACTTAAGAATATGTTCCTTCATAGAGGCTATCCGCTTAACTTATTAGACAACTTAGTCAATGAGGTGATTAACAAAAGATCCAGTGGGTTTTACAAACCTATACTGAACATCAGTTCTTCCGGGTTGGCCGAGTCTAGGTTAGAATGTATAGGTGGAACTACTCCTATACACAATAATAACACTAGATTAATTCTTACATACTGTCCAAGTAGTAGGTCTATTATGGACATCATTACTAAGAACTGGAACTTGTTCCGTTCCAACCTTGCAATTTTGAACAAACTGGGAGTTAAACCTGAGGTTACATATAGAAGGGGTAAAAATATGAAAATGTTGTTGGAACAACCTGAGCGGCAGAGTACCCGTACTCCTGGGATGTTCAAATGTCAAAACTGCAATCAATGTCGTCACATTCTTGAATCAAACCGATTTGACATTGATAATATTAGATACGACATTAGATGCAGATGCACTTGTAACTCTAAAATGGTGGTCTATGTGGCATTAGGCCAAAAATGCACAGGTTTTTATGTAGGTAAAACCGAGCGTAGATTTAAAGATCGGATCTACGAACATCAATATGCAATTAACAAAGCGAAAGATGAAAATGCTCTTGCTAAACACATCATCCAGCATAAAGACCACCATTTTAAGTTTATGGTTATAGAACAAATGCATGACACTATTAGAGGAGCCCCTGTACACCTATTATTAGAGGCGTCTGAATTGCGATGGCAAATTAGATTAAATGCCTATGCTCTACCAGGTCTCAATGAAGGCTGCTCTATTAGTAGCCTTCTTAAACTTAAGAACCTGGTTAGATAGTCTTTTTGCCTTTATGAGTTTGTAACACACTCTAACTGTTTTGTGTTTTGTACTTGTTTATATCAGGTAGTGGCTAGTGTCTATTTAGATGATAGGCTAACAACTGGCTGATTTTATGATTGTCTAGTTTAATTTTAATTTTAATATAATGTGAGTGATTGAACTCAAGTCCTGTGAGCTTGCGTTTTAACTTTAAATTTTTATTCATGGTTCAAGGTGTGCCTGATTGGTTAATTGAACCTTTGACTTAATACTGCTGGATATTTAAGCTGCTGTTCAGTTAAATGTAGTTTGTAATACTTTTTGTCTGAGGAAGTCTGTGTACACCACAGACGAAAAGCGCTTCATTAAATTCAACTTAAATTCAACTTTATTTTCCTGTGACTTCTGTGGTACTTCTGTGTGTTGCCCTATTGCTGTGAATCCTGATTTTTCTTTTTGAACCTATATCTACTAGAAAACTGTACTGAATACTACTTTGTATAGACTAACTAGAAGATATGTATTCTGCATCTTACTGTATGTATACTGTTGTACTATCTAATTATCGTATATTGCTTGTTTTTCTGTGGAGCTTTTCTCCCCGGGCCTCCACTGAAAATGGGCTTCTGGCCCAGTCGGACTTTCCCGGTAAACAAATGTAAATAAATAAATAAATAAGGTAGTTGCTGCATTGCTTCAGGATGCCCAAGTTCACCAGTTTAACAGGAGAAAGCACGGGGAACTGACCTTTAGATATGCCTGGTGGGGTGGGCATTAATAACATGTACTGGAGCTGTTTTCTTGTAGAACGTTTAGTGCTGGTAGCACTTTTCTGTGCTACAATAACTGCTACAAGAAGTCTGGTATGGTAAAGTGCTAGAATAATAAGCTAGTAAAAGTGCAGGAGAGGAGAGAACTAGCAGATCTAAGAGAAAAATTGAAGAGCAGACTTTGGCACCTCTCAGAAGCTTACAAACAGTCCAAGAGTAAGCTGTCAGAATTCTCCAATTCCCTACCACTTTCTTCTTGGCATGGTAGTTCTGCCACCACACTGGGTTAGGGATAGAGACATTGTAATTACCTAGCGGATTTTAATCAAGCCAAATGAGACACATCAATTAATATTTATTTCACTAGTAATGGGCTTAAGCAGTCTAATGGGATATGTGTGCTGTACAGTGTATTAACAAGTAATTTAAACAGTACTTACCCTCTTTTCAAGAGATTGTGCAGAAAATATTGAAAATAACAGATGACAGCCACACGAGTTAGGACTTAATAAAGAAAATTTACTTAAATAATAAAGAAAACAGTAGAAATGCATATTAAATATATGTAGGTTGGCACACACACACAGAAATAAAATAAAAGTCAGCAAAATAAATGGGATGCATAAAGAAAAAAAACAACTAAGCTCCTGATACCCAAGTTTGCTGGCTGTATCTTACTGCAGAAATAATGCCTCTACCTGTCAAAGGCTAGACATATTAAGAATTACAAGTCAAAGCTGGCCTAACTACTAACAAGAAATCATTCTCATATGTCTAGCATAGCATAACAGAGGGTTATATACAATGGATTGAAACCATGCCAATAAACAAACTATCCAACAGAGAAAGAAACTGTTGCAGAAAAGAGGAAAATCCCAGGATGCAAAAAACTCCTTTACCAGCCTCAGTAAGCAGCTGAGATCCCTCATAAATTCCTCCAAAGCTAGTCACGAAAATAAAATTGCCAAAGATTCCAAAGACAGCCACAAGGCATTCTATAGTTATGTCAAGAATCTAAACGGCAATGCTCAGATATGCTCTGAGCTACAACAGAATGGCATTAAATATACTGATCCCAAGGATTTTGCCGATATCCTGGCAGATTGATTTAGTGTCAGCTTCACCCCTCTCTCACCCCCTAAAGGCCCCATCTCAATACCAAAAGATTGCTAAATTCTGGTAATCACGGCCACACAGATAGAAACCGCACTTTCCAAAGCTAAGAATACAGCATCCATGGGACCAGATGACATCTCGGGCTGTGTACTGCATGAACTACAAAATGAACTGGCACCTCACCTAAGTGTCATGTTTAATCATAGCCTCACCTCAGGCTTCATGCCCACTGAGTGACGCACAGCTACAGTTATCCCACTCCACAAGGGGGGATCCACCTTGGATCCCGGGAACTACTGTCCTATCAGTCTGACGAGCCTGATCTGCAAGGGTATGGAACGCATTATCATGGAACTTATAAACAAAGACATTGGCAACCTTCAAACACTGGACCCTGCCCAGTTTGGGTTCGTGAAGGGCCGATCTTGTCTCCTGAACCTGATTGACTTCATCAAATCAGTCTGCAGAGCTGTGGACAAGGGTAAGGCAGTCCACACAGCCTATCTGGAACTTGCCAAGGCCTTCGACACCATCCCCCACTCTGGAATCATAGATAAACTTACTAAGCTGGGCATAAATCCCTACATCACTCGATGGGTTGCCAACTGGCTTACTGACAGAACCCAGACTGTGAAAGTAGCCGACTCCAAATCCAGCTCCAGACAAGTGACAAGTGGAGTACCTCAGGGTTCAGTCCTGGGACCGCTCTTGTTTGGCATCTACTTCTCTGAAGTACAAGCCACCACTAAGGGACTGTGGCTAACACATTTCACAGATGACTGCAAACTGGGAACCATTACTGAATCTCCAAATGATGTGGATATTCTACAGAAGGGTCTTACAGAAACAGATGCTTGGTGCCAGAGCCATGTTCTCAAGATTAATGCCAAGAAATGTGTAGTTATCCCCTTTGGGAAAAACCATGTATCCATGAATTACCACATAGGTGGCAGTACACTAAACACCGAAAGTGTGATGAGAGACTTAGGGACACAGGTGGACAGTGGTCTCACCTTCGATAACCGCATTGCCACAACAGTCAGGAAATCCTTCTATGTGGCACACCTCATCATTAAGGGCTTTTTATCCAGAAAAAAGGAGGTCATTGTTCCACTGTACTCATCCCTCATTAGACCCATTATAGAGTACAATGTCCATTTGGTATGTACCTCACAAGACATCTGCAACAGCTGGAAAGGCCGCAGAAATACCTCACTAAAAGAATCACAGGCCTAAAGCAGATGCCCTATGCTGACTGTCTAAAAAAACTCCAGCTATACTCTGTGGCATATTGTCTACTCAGAGGGAATCTCTGCTTCACATACAAGGCCATGTCAAACCCTGAGTTGCTGGACATGCTCCACTTAAAGAAGTCCCAATCCCTCAGAGCCACATGCTCCAGGGATCTAAACCTTGTCATCACAATGAACAAAACATGCTGGAGGGATAGGTTCCTGACCCAGAGACTCCCCATACTCTGGAATAGACTGCCCATACATGTCAAGCAGAGCACCTCCTTGGCCCTCTTCAAAAGAAACCTTGACGATTGGATGGGAGATAGGAAATTCACCCTGGGGATCACGTCAGTCACCCTGCTAGACAGGGGTCCAGGGAAGTAAACATTGTGGGAAGAAATATCCAGGGAATTGTTATGGCTAGGTAGGTTTGTATAGGCCCTAGGGCTGATAGCCTAGTACCAACCTATGAACCTATGAACCTATGAAACAAGGAACTTATAAATGTGTGAATGTATGTGTATGTGGGTGCACATAAATATGCTAGTTCATTGGTTGATAGGTGTGTAATAGGCTAATGGCCCTGGAGCCTTTACAAGCCTAGCCCAAAAAAATTTCCCAGGCACCGTGCCACCTGATGTTAGTTCACAGTGCCCCTATTCAGTAGGTCCCTGGGGTAAACTTTCTGTTACCAATCCACTCGTCAAGATTTCTCTTGAAGAAGGCCAACAAGGTGCTCTGCTTGACATGAACGGGAAGCTTATTCCAGAGTATGGGCAGTCTTTGGGAGATGAACATGTCCCTCCAGCATGTTCTGTTAATTGTGGTAATGTGGTTGTGATCTCTGGAGCATGTGGCGGGGGGGTTGGGATTTCTTTAGGTGTAGCATTTCAAGCAGGGCTTGGTCGGACATGGCTTT
Source organism: Protopterus annectens (assembly GCF_019279795.1). Lineage (NCBI taxonomy): Eukaryota > Metazoa > Chordata > Ceratodontiformes > Protopteridae > Protopterus > Protopterus annectens. The sequence continues at coordinate 1,111,923,986 of NC_056746.1, read as the reverse complement.
GTAAGTCAAGCAGAGAGCACCTCTAAGTAGACAATAAGAGACTGAGAATAGCTGAAATTTCTTGAGTCTGTCCATGTAGGACATGTGTTTAAGGCCTAGGATACTTTTTGCAAGGTATTTTTGTGGCCTCTCCACCTGTTGTAGGTGCCTGGTCAGGTACATGCCAAATGGGGTGTTATATTCGGTGACTGGTATAATGTGGGATGAGTAGAGAGGGGTGATGACCTCTTTCTTCCTGGATGCAAAACCTTTGATTGTAAGATGTGCAAATTAGAAGGACTTTCTGACCACAGAGTCAATGTGGGGGTTAAAGGTGATGTGGCTGTCAACCTAGGTGCCCAGATCTCTTATAGCCTCTTCAGTGTTCAGTGGGCTCCCATCAATGTGGTAATTCGTGGGAACTGAGTTTTTTCCAAAGGGGATGATAACGCATTTTTTGGATTTAAGCTTCAGGCCGTGGTTCTGACACCAGTCATTGGTCTCAGAGAGGCCCTTTTGTAGGATATCTGCATCACTTAGGGAGTTAATAATGACTCCTAGCTTGCAGTATTCAATGAACTTGATCAGCCAGAGTCCTTCTGCGTTAGCCTGGACTTCTGAGAAGTAGATACCAAACAGGAGAGGGCCCAGGACCGAGCCCTGTGGGACTCCGCTTGTGACAGTCTGACTTGGAATCCGCAACTTTCTCTTTGTGGGTCCTGTCTGTGAGCCAATTTGCAACCCACCTAGTGATGTAAGGATTGATGCCTAGTTTGGTGAGTTTATCAATGATACTTGAGTGGGGAATGCTATCAAAGGCCTTGGTCAGATCAAGGTAGGTTGTATGCACTGCCTTACCCTCATCCACAGCCTTGGTGACTGCCTCTAAGTCAATCAGGTTCAGCAGGCAAAATCTCCCCTTGACAAAGCCAAACTGTGTGGGGTCAAGAGTTTGGAGATTGCCTATATCTTTGTTAAGCAGGTCCATGATGCTATGCTCCATAGCTTTGCATACCAGACTCGTCAGGCTAATGGGACAATAGTTCCCAGGGTTTGTAGTTGCTCCCCCTTTATGGAGAGGGATGACTGTGGCAGTGCACCATTCATTAAGGACATAGCCTGAGGTAAGGCTGTGACTGAACAAGGCACACAGATGTGGTGCCAATTCATTTTGTACCTCATGTAGGACACAGCCAGGGATATTATTAGGTCCCATGGATGCTGTATTCTTGGCTTTGGACAATGCAGCGTTTACCTGTGTTGCAGAAATGGTGGGTACCAGGCTTTCTTCTGGTATTGTGATAGGGCCCTTGGGGGTGTAAAGTTGGCACTATCTGTTGGCTCAGTACAGAAGGTGCCATTGTGCAATAACTCAGAGCAAATCTGGGTATTGCCTTGGAGGTTTTTAATATAGCTATAGAAGGCTTTGTGGTTGTTTTTGGTGTCAGCCGCAATTCTGCCTTCATAGCTGGCTAAAGATGTTGGGTGAGATAAGGAAGAAATAGCTCCTGAGGGTACTAATAGCAGTGTGGAGAGAAAAGGGTATCCTAGATGACTTGAGAATAAGCATATTCATGCCAGTGTACAAGAACAATGGGAACATCCACAACTGTGGGCAGTACAGAGGCATCAAACTCCTATCACATTGCATGAAAGTTCTGGAGAGGGTGATTGATAAATGGATAAGCACAGTAGTAGAATGAAAGATGGGAGATGAGCAGTTTGGATTCAGCTCAGGATGTAGCACAACTGACCCAATGGTTACATTGAGACAGATACTTGAGAAGAAGCTAGAGATGAGGAGAGAGTCCAACTGGGCATTCCTAGACTTGGAGAAAGCATATGACAAGATCCCAAGAAAGCTGATCTGGGCAGTACTGTGGTGGTTTGAAGTCCCAGAAACATTGGTAGAATTAGTGCAAGCTATGTACAAGAACCCAATGACTCAAGTACGGACAGTGTTCAGCCTCACACAGGGGTTCTCAGTGGGTGTGGGTGTACATCAGGGTTCAGCTGTGAGTCCACTACTGTTCATACTGGTGATGGACTACATTAGCAAACAGCCTGGAGGGGACAGCTCAACAAAGCTGCTGTATGCAGATGATGTGGCATTACAGGCAGAATCTGAGCTAAAACTTCAGCAAAGGATAGGAGAATGGAATGCAAATCTGAAGGCACATGGGATGAAACTAAGCACAGATAAGACAGTGGTAATGGCAGCAAATTGGGGAAATCAGAAGAAGCTGAGAATAGAGATAGAAGGGAAGATAGTGGAACAGGTAAACAGCTTCAAGTATCTGGGAGGAATAGTTGAGGAAAAAGGTAGTCTGAATGGAGGTCAAAGTTAGAATCAGAGGAGCTGCACCCAACTGGCATAGAGTACCAGGTGTAGTCTATGACAGAAGAATGCCAAAGAAGCTGAAAAGTAAGGTGTACAAAACAATGGTGAGATTAGTACTACTGTATGGTACAGAAACCTGGGCAGTAAAGGCAGAACAGTTGAAGAAGCTAGAGGTGATGGAAATTAAGTGCCTGAGAAAGGTGACAGGATGCACACTGTGGGACAGACGACAAAATGAGGACATAAGAGCAGAAGCCAAGGTAGCTCCGATTGCAGAAAAGATCAAAGAGAACAGATTTCGGTGGTTAGGACACGTGTAGAAAAGCAGAAGACAATCCGGTGAGGAAGATTTGGGACAGACAGGAAGAAGGTAAGAGTAAGCAAGGACATCCAGCAAAGAGATGGGTAGAAAGAAGATCTGTGACAGTCAGGCATGAGTGTTAAAGAAGGCAGGAGTGTGGCACTGAATCGAGAAAGTTGGCAACAGTTAACACGATACCCCAACCCCATGTAGAAAAATGGGAAAAAAGGTGGCTGATGATGATGATGAGCTGGCTTTAGAGGATTTAATAAGGGATCTTAGCTTTTTGTTGAGACTGATAAGAGAGATTTTCCAGTCTTGTGACTTCATTTCTTTCTTCCACAGTTTCTTCCTTCTGTTGTAGAGTTTATTGATGGCTGGGGACGACCAGATTGGCTTCCTTTTTTTTTTGGAGGAGAACATCTTAGTTCTATTTGGTATAGCAAAGCCCATGCCTTTGTGTACATGCTTGTACAGTGCATTGGTGTATGATTTGGCAGTCATGCAGCTACTTTCCATTGGCATGGGTACCAAGAAGTTAGTCTCTTTGGTTTTTGGGAGCCCAAAGTCCATTTTAGAGAAGTTTTTCAGGGTGGTCACCTTAGTGGGGGATGTAGGTGAGATGGAGATTTCCATGGTGATCAGTTTGTGGTTGGATTTAACCAGGGAGAAATTGACTATAGGTGTGGAGCAATGGTCTCTCATGTTGGTGATAACTAGGTTGAGGATGTTGCTTCCTCTAGTGGGGGGTCAGAATGAGCTGGTCCAGGGCACTGGAATTACAAATTCCAGAAAGTGTTGGGCCTGTACATTGGTACTTGAATAGCTTTCCCAGTTGATGGAAGGGAAGTTGAAGTAACCCAGTATGAGAGTGTTGGGTTGGACCTTAATAGATTCCAGGGTGCTTAGGAACTTGGACTGAGAGTCTAGGGACATGTTTGGCATTCTGTAACAAGCTATGACCTGTATCACCATCTTAACCAGTGTTAGTTGTACCTGATGTATCTTGGATGCATTATGCTGGGCTACCAGTCTTGAGGTGTGTGTATCCTTTAAGAATATGGAGACACCACCACCTTTGGAGCTTCCAGCTGTATTCTGAGGCCGAAAGGTATGGAATGAGTTGCAGCCTGGGTGTGCAGGGGTGCTTTCTGCCTCTTTAAACCAGGTCTCCATTACAGTACAGAAGTCAGCATTCTCCATTTTGAGGAGAGCTTCGAGTGAGTACATCTTGAGATTTAGACTTCTAGCACTGAGCAGCATGACCCTCACATTGCATTTGTTTGTAGCTGTTACAGTGGAATTTTGGTCTTTGGAACACTGCCTATATTCATTACAGAGGTGGCAAGAGCCTTAGCCAGTACCCAGAATCCAAGGGGTGACAGATGCAGGCTGTCTCTGACAAAGCATCGAGGTCTGTCGATCATGTCTTCCCAGGCAGATAGATACTGGATCCCCTTAAAATGACACTAGAAACTTAGCCAATTGTTGAAGACAATCATTTTCTGCTCATACTGTAGTATCATTATGGGTGATGGTAGAATACTGCTCAGGGCTAGGGTCATACCTGCCTGAGCCACATAATCCAAGAATTCCATCACATCTCTTTTCATGTAGTCCAGGGAGGTATATCTCAGGTTATTCACACCCACATGGACAATGACTGAGTCATATTTGTATTTGTTGTGGAGTGATCTGAGTGCATGTGCTATGTGGCGGATCCTGGCACCTGATAGACAACTGACTGTCACCTTCTCCTTGTTCAACCTAGTGAGTGGGACATAATACTTCAGTTCATCATAAAATAAATTTGTCAAAAGTCTGGATTAATTGGAACAGCTCTGTTTTAAGGTATTCCTACAACCCTGGGGAAAATTTTTGAGAGGAGTTGCTCACACCAAATTCCCTGTGGAAGACTTTGTCCCCTCCTATACTCCCTTATTTATAACATAACCAACAGCTGGGTTGGACAACCACTTTAAAAAGGAGTAGAGTCAATTAATCAAAACTTTCAATAAAGTGATTTTTTGGAGTGCATTATATGTATATGTATATGGGTAGGTGAATCTGGAATGCATGCTGTTCTGGTTTGGTATAATCAAAGTAATCAACCATCCTGGTTTTTCCAGGACAGTCCCAGTTGGGAAGTCTCTGTCTTGGAATATCAAACATTGTCTTTGGGACACAGAAATGTCCCAGTTTAGACCGCTCAGTCTAAATGCTGACCTGGCTTCCCAGGGTGGCCAGTCCTTCTGCTTTCCCATCCTGAGCAGCTCTGGGGACTTTGCAAATTTTTGGGGATGCTATTGGGTATGGGGTAAGGTCAGATACCTTTGCCCATCTGTCAGTCACTCCCTCAAGGACTTCCATTGTAGGGGTCTCTGCCTGACCTCATTCACCCAGGCAGGAGCTCTCCAGGCCCCACTCCCCTCTGCCCAGCTCTCCCTTACTGACTTCTGTCAGGGCCAACTCCTGCAGGCCTCCCCTTTGACCTGGCCAAGAGACCTTCCCCAGCCACAGCCCCCCATGTTGGGAGACTCTGCCACCTACATGTCTCCTGCAGGCTGCCAAATCATGCTGGATTGCTAATGCCCTTGGACCATCTCAGGGGAGCTTCCCTCCAATCATGTGTGCCCCTCTGGAACTCCCCTCAGCTGCTGAGGGGCAGATCTGCTCTCATGAAGCCTTAAGAGTCACCCTGCTTTCTGATCCAGAGCAGCTCTGGGGACTTTGAGATTTTTCAAGGATTCCGTTAGTTATGGGGTGAAGATGGATGCCTTCACCCCAGCAGGAGCTCTCCAGGCCCCTCTGCCATCCACCCTGGTGCTTCCTCAAGGACTTCCATCATGGGGAGCTCTGCCTGGCCCCACTTACCCAGGCAGTAGCTCTCTAGGCCCCGCTGATATCCACCCCAGTGCTCCCTTAAGGACTTCCATTGTGGGGAGCTCTGCCTGACTCACCCCTCAAACAGGCAGGAGCTCACTCAGTCTTGCCACTATCTGCCCTCTCTCCCTTCCAGACTTCTGTCCCAGAGGGGGCATGGTTCATACCCCCTACTAGGCAGGAGCTGTCCTGTTTCAGTCACTTTCCACCTCTCTCTCCCTTCCAGACTTCCATCGGGATGGACCCCCTCTGAGCTTCCACTTCTACCCAGGAGAGATAGACTCTTTTCCAAGGTTACATATTTCATGACTGCTGCAAAATCATGCAGTGTCATGTGTGCTCCTGGAGCCTCTCAAGGGATCTTCTCAGAACTCTGCTGGGCCATGAAGCCTCAGACAGTCCCTCATCCAGACTTCTGTGATACCAGTTCTCCCCTTTGCCTTGCACCTAGGGCTTTCAAACTCAGAGGGGAGATGGCCTTGGGTCCCCCATCTCTGCAATTTTTGCAGTACACCTAAGTCTCTCCCCCCACCATGCCAGGTGCTGACAAATGTGCATCGCTTTGAGCCTCAGGGGCATGTTGCCTCTTACCTCCTGGGTGGTGCCATTCACAGAGTGGCATCCCCACATTGCCAGGAGAAGGATGGGAGGCCAACCTGCTGGCCCTGGTGTGAGATGACATGGCAACCCTATCTCCACTCCCATGGGGGCCAGAAAATGGGATTGCAGACCTGGCTTCATGGGGTGGCCATCAAGTTTCCCAGTTTAGGCCCTGTAACAAAATGGTCACCTTGGGTATAATTACTACAGTATCTTGCAGAACAGGCTTAGAGAATGAATTCTGGGATAAGTTGCAGTGTCATGGGGCCTAAATGAGTTTAGACATACTTTGCATAACAATATCTGCTGCTTGTGTAGAGGGATCTATTCATTTATCCACAATCCCTTTTTTCCATTTTTTGCATATTGGGTCAGGATGTATATTAGGTTCTGTTTTCTACCGGTGATGTACTTTCTTATGCATTTGCTGTGACACATTGCTTGCTAATATTTAGAGCATTTGAGTGCTCAGAAGTATCATTCTACTTTCCTGCCATTGTGTATATTTGCTCTAGCAATGTATGCACTTGTGTTCTTGATCATCTTTGCCCTAAACACCGTGGAAATGCTGAACTGAAAAATAAAGACATGCCGTAGAATATCCATGACTTGCTGAATTTATTCTGTATTTTCTGTAGCATTTGTGGTTTATAGTTTAAAATGTACTAAACAATAGTTATGAAGAGTCAAATATCATATTGTAGGCATCCCAAAGTTCTTGCTAGGGTGGAGTAAATTTGGCATCTACCATGCCTCTCAACCTGGAAACATCAAAAATCTGGACAAAGGCCCACAAAAAAGAGGTACAAATCTGTACACTGATTAACATAAAATTTGCATATATGATTATGTAACCCCACCCACTGCAATGGAGTTGTGGGATACAAACTTTCAAACAAACTGAAGAAGGGAGAAGATGATGAGCCTTAGGATTTTGTTTTTGGTGACTTGCAGTATGTGAGCTTTGTGGTAAAAGTAGGGCATTTAATAGTAGGCAATATTCTAATCTTAGCTAAAGAATATTATAGTTTGCTAGGACTTCCAGAAGTCATTCTCTATGGCCTACTGATCAGTGGCGTAGCTAGAGTTTGTGCCCCCTGGGGCTGTCTGAGTTTACCACCCTCCCCCCTCACAAAATCACAGTCGAATGGGACACCCTCCATTCACAGCCCTCCCCCCTGCAGACATTCTGCTGTCCCATTACTTGGCTATTTGCCCCATTTACCATAAACACCGCAATGTACATACTGCTTTACTTCTACAATGATTATTTGGATTTAATTTAAAACTTTTATTTTACATTTTATAGCACAAACACTAATAGACATCTGCTAAACAAAGCAATATAGTCTCACAATGAAAATCAATTTAGCATTAAACCTTCTCTGCCCTAGAAACTCACATTCATTGAAACAGCATTTAAACCCACATTCAAAGAAAATTCATCTGGCCACTTGAGGATAAAGATTACCTTTGGGCTGCTTTCAAATCATAGGCCCCTTCCAAAACACACGTGTTCTTTGATACACCTTCCTGATTGTATTAAATTATATTTCTTGTACAATATAGCACACTTGTTAGACCGTGTGTTAAATTTATTGTTTTGAAATTTTTTCCAGTAAGCAATGAAACAAAATGCATGAACTAATAATGACAAAACTGCCCCCAATTCAGAACATTTCCATCATAAAAGTCTACTCAAACTTTTACAATCCACCAGTATCAGTAAATATGCACAGTCTCTATAAAAGTCATCTAAATAATTCCACATTAAGGAGATCTGTAAGTAATGAAGAGGTTGCTGCTAGCAAACAACTTTATATTTCATTATTTCCTCTACAAATAAAGTGCCTGTTGCTCTTGAGGAATAAATTGCCTATGTTGCATTAAAAAGTAAGCTAGTAATATTGCAATAGGGAATGGATGGCAAACCGACAACAGGTTCATAGTTACTAGGTATCTCCACCAGAGGACATTCATAGGACTGCAGCATCCACCCCCTTTAAAAGTACAACACAGTACAGTAATCTATCCACATACTGTGGTAGTAGAGCCCACAGCCTTCTGCAACTAAAGTAAGCATTTTACCTGTTGTGCTACTAACACAAATAGACTTGGTGTAAGCAGCACTAAACTTCTGTTCCCCTGAAGAACTATGCAGCACAAGAAACTCTAGAAAAAGCCAAAATGTATTGGGGGGAGGGGCAAAGGCCCAAAACCAGGGATACATTTTAAACATTGCTTGCATAATCTTAGAAAGTTGCTAGAATAAAATGTTTTGTGTTACCATGCATTTCCTGAAAGACAGAAAAACTGAAACTTAGATGGCTATCATTATTTAGTGAATTCAGTTCACACTGGTTTGCCAGAAAACCACAAATTTTACTTTTGACCATTGAGAACACACACACACACACACACACACACACACACACACACACACACACACACACACACACACACACACACTCACACACACATTTCTAGCTACCAGCAATAAATGCACACACACAAGTTTCTAGCTACCAGCAATAAATGCACACACACAAGATCCTAGCTGCCAGCAATAAATGCACACAGTCAAGTTTCTAGTTACCAGCAATAAATGCACACACACGAGTTTCTAGTGGGTCTATATTACAAGATCGAAAGTTTAGGTGATCGAACACCTAAACATCAAACTTGTAATATTGAAATAAAAAAACAGTGAACAGCTGATTTAACGCAGGGAAAGATTTTCCTTGGCTCTTCGCCGGATTTTGCCATTTTGTCTACTGTAGAGTGTTCTCGGAGTTGGTATATTTAGTTAGGTGGGTGTGGGGGGCACAGCCCCCAATGTCAGGGTGTGTGGGAGGTGAAGCTTGGGTATAAAGTTATTTTTTTATTTTTGTGGACAACTGACGTGTTTCCCTGCACCGATCGACATTTGTAGGTTCAATATTAGGTGTTCGATCTTGTAATATAGACCCATTTCTAGCTGCCAGCAATAAATGCACACACACACAGACACAGATAAAGTTTCTAGCTACCAGCAATAATTGCACAGTGTTACTAAGCTAACTTTTATAGCTACCAGCAATAAATGCACAGCGTTAGACTAAAGTTTCTAGCTACTAGGAATAAATGCACAGCGTTACTAATCTAAAAGAAAAAGTATGCAAATTGCAAACTAAACATGTCTGAGCTCCTTGTCTGAATTCTCTAAGGTGAGTATTTTTGTTATATCCTCTGTCTTTTCTGTGCACTCTTTCCAGAGTTCTTTTGCAATAGGCATTATAGTTCTTAACCTGTAGTGCACATCTGTAAAATACTCTATCACATTTTGAAGGGGTGTTTTCTCCTCACATTTCTTTCACTGTATCTTGCAGCTTTGTGGATGTCTCCTATACAGCAGTTGAAATGGTATGAGTTCAGCTAAAGCTTGGGATACTTAACCTGCAGAAGAGAAAAGACATGGAAACAAATGGATCTAGTTTTTCTCATATATTTCTAAAGCCTTTCATTAGAAAAGCATTCCACTAGCCCATCTGTCTTGAGAGTGGTATGCAGATGTCATCTAAAAACTGACAACATTCATGCATTACTCTGAACATAACTAGGATGTCTTTGTCAAAAATAATTTCTCTGGAAATTCCTATTCTGGAGAAAAAGTCAAGTGCTATCCTTTGACATTCTGGGTGTGCTGCACAAAAATATCATTTGTCCTTTAAAACACCAGTCCTGTTAGATAAAATCCTGGCTTTTGTCTTACTCATTTTGAAATGATTACCCAAAATGTGAATATGTGTTAAAGTCTCACCCCAGGATTCACGAAGGCTGATTTTTTCTGCAGGAACAGTGTAGGAGCTCCTGTATGGAAAATGGCCGCCTAGCGATCCAGGAAAGTGCTGTTTTCATGTGCATGAGTGGCCCTACACTGTTCTGGCATGGATAACCAGAAAATATACAAATCACCTCATTTGCTGGTGAAAACCATGCAAGTGAGGTGATTTTGCGATCCGCCAAGCTGCTAGGTCTCCGTGCTAGAGCAGTGTCAGTGTAGAAATGTATTTGGCTAGTAACCGAATACATTTTTGCATCTGACAAAACAGAGGCATGACAGATCATGCAAAAGCATGTATTATGTTTAATGCACATGTCAATGGCCAAATATAAGGCCATTGGCATTAAAAACAGTTTATTATTTTTTTTAAATTAAACTTTTTTTTGGCCTTGCAGTACTCTCCAGCGACATGTACACAAATGTTCATAGCATGTGCCATGCTACACAACATGATCCTGTGGAAACAGCTGCAGCAGGAACAGCACAGAGCAGGGCCACACAGCCCCCCCACCATTGCCAAGGCCAGCACAGGTACAGAGGGACTTGGAGGAGGAACATCCTGAGCCTGCTCCTGTAGGCAGAAGGAAGCGTGCACAGTATGCCCAGGCCTTGGCAAAGAGGCAATGCATAGCACACACACTGACACTGTAGGGACCCAGGGACTGATACCTCTCTCTGACTCACACATACAGTAAAAGGGATGCCAAGCATGGCACTACCTGAGCTTGACCATGTATAGGGAGTGTACTATGTGCATCCAACATAGTCAGCCCTTCAGCACTGTCCTCAGTACTGACCCAGCAACAAGGTAAGTCACCCTTCCTATCAATTACGGAATGGAGTAGTATGCTCTCATACTTGTATGTATGACATGAATACAAGCATGCAAAGGAATTGGGTTGCTGAATGGGATAGCAGCAGACAGCTATATGGGACAGCAAGAAATTCATAACAAATACTAGTATCAACATACTAGGCAGCACTACACAAGGTGACAACCCCCACCACAGTACATGTGATGGCTCAAAGAACTGTGGGTGTCAATAGGTCACACACATGGATGTATGTGAGGGTAACATACCCACCATCAGCCTCACTCAGCAGGAAAGGTGTCGATAACCATGGAGAAAGGCCAACCTTAAGGCCCCCAAATGATGGCAATGGTGAACAGCCCCCCCCACCAGACCTACACAGACATACTACAACATGTCTGGCAGTTGCATTCTAGTTCTGAAGGGTAAGAAGTCTGAAACTGAAGTATATGCCATTAAGATCTAACATGTGTACTCTACTGATCTTCTTCTTTCGGCTTTTTTCCGGTTAGGGGTCGCCACAGCGGATCACCTTGTCCGCCCATGATTGGCAGTGGAGTTTTATGGCGTCGAGTTGCCAGCCCGGCACCCAACCTTCCACAGAAGGTGCACACACACACACACACACACACACACACACACACACACACACACACACACACACACACACACACTCACACCTAGGGCCAATTTAGAGTGTTCAATCAACCTACAGCATGTCTGTGGGATGTGGGAGGAAACCGGAGCACCCGGAGGAAACCCACGCAACCACAGGGAGGACATGCAGACTCCACACAGAAGGCACCCCAGCCAAGGATCGAACAGGAGAACCTCTTGCTGTGAGGTGGCAATGCTAACCGCTGCACTACCTACTGATATGCCTCCTTACTGCATGATAGGTCACAATACAATATAAAATGGAAGCCAACAGAGTAACCAAAATAATAGTACAGTCATTGCAAATGCTAAAGTCTGCAGATGTGCACCCTCCCACACACACAATCCCACATAGAAATGCAGTAACAGATAGCCTGCAGCACCCTCAACTGGCCTACAGTCCTCTGGCAAAGGCCCATGCCTCACCCATAGTGCCAGTGTACGGAATATCAGGGGGTCCCAACTAGCAACCTAACACAGTAAACAGAAAACAAATGCAAGGCCATATTGACAAATGCCAGTAGCATGCTTCCCCATGTCCTACTGCAAGGACTGTGGATCAGGCCATAAATACTACTGGGATAAAGGCCCAACTATAGGGATACCTCTGAGATATTGCTTACATAATGTTAGGTGGAGGAGAGAATAACAGGGGGAGGGATGTAGAAGTATGGATGTCATGGAGTGTGTGAAGTCTGAAACTCTAATGTCTGCCCATACTACTCCCTAACTGCAAACCCATGAATGAATAGCCACAAAACTGCTTGTAAACCACAATGTGAAGGTAAACTGACCAGATATATGAGTCCTGACTCTGGATAACCTGGGTGTATCTTTACAGCTGAGAGGTATGGCCCCAGCAGGATTATGGCCATTCTGTGCAGTTGAGAAAAGCACAAGGAGGGGATCCCCAGTCAGCATACTAACAAGGTGCTGGACCATTTACACAGAACCAGCAGTCTATTGTCTGTAGCTACCCATCCACAATAGCAGGTGTGTGCCAGAATGTGTAGTCTATATGCCTCAGAATATTGGTCTCAGCTTCATTCATCTTGTATTTCCTGGAAAATAACTGTGAGCAAAGAATGATAACTGTCAGTAGTTGATGACATGACACATCACAGTGTAAAACAGTACATATGTCAGTAAATCTATGCTACAACCAAACATGTAACTCAAGCAGCATAGACAGCAATAGTTACAGTATCCCCCGTATGTTAAGCCCATTGTGTCTACATATCGGCAACCTATCTACAGATATCCTGCAGAAACAGTTTGTTAGATGTAGCTGTAGCACAAAAAACCCTGAACTGGAGTCCAACCCTCCCTAGAATGGATGCACACTCCCAGTATAGAAGGCCATACTGGGCAAGCTCCTACACTTAGAGAAATGAAGCCCATGTCTCACAACACAGTGAACTACAGATACCGGTTATTCGCAGCGGTTTGTGCACACACACCAAATTGCACACCATTGATACATCACACACACACACACACACACACACACACACACACACACACACACACACACACACACACACACACACTGGATAGGAATACTCACACATATCTAAGGCCAACATAATATACGTCAAACATACACAAACTGAGAGGTGGGGAAGAGAAAGACAGACAGTGACAGAGGGAATCCCATTATGAGGCCTGTCCCACCCACTACACATCCCATTGGCCTATATCACATGATGTGCTGATGTCATTCACTGTAAAAATACCTTTGGTTAGCCCTCAGCCCTAGAGTGTCAGTGGTGCTTGTGATAACTGTGTAACACTGCAGTACAAATAGGTATCCATGTAGCAGTTGTAATCTCAGTCCTGTCAAATGTAAAGTTGTGTGTGAGTGTGTGTTTCTAGATGAATGTGGTTGAGGCCACTCACACTCACTAAACTTCCCTTACCCCTGCTTCGGCACTGCTGCTGATGTCACTCACCTTCAAAGATACTTTTGGACAGCTCTCCAACATATAAGCTCCTTGGTGCTTGCGATAACGGCATAATACTATAGTGTAGTAAACTAGTTAGATAGGAGTTCCAGTCCTGATCCTGGCAACTGTGTGAGTGTTTGTGTGAGAGAGTGTGTATATCCTTGTAGAGACCTGCTTTTGTGGTCATTTACACTTACAGCACTTCCCTTACCCCTCCTTTAGCACTGCTGCTGATGTCAATCATCTTCAAAGATACCTTTGCACAGCACTCTAACATATAAGCCCTGTGGTGTTTACAATAAATGTATAATACTATAGTGTAACAAACTAGTTAGATAGGTGTTCCAATCCCAATCCTGGTAACTGTGTAAATGTGAGAGGTGTGTATATCCTTGGAGAGACCTGATTTTGTGGTCATTCACACTTACAACATTTCCCTTACCCCTCCTTTAGCACTGCTGCTCATGTCACTCACCTTCAAAGATACCTTTGCACAGCTCTCCACTGTGTAAGCTCCATGGTGTGTGCAATAAATGCGAAGCAATGTCATAGCAATATCTACATAGGTAGGGATTTGAGTCTCATTTCTGGCAAGTATTTGTGTATGCACATATGTCTACATATATATGTCTGCACTTCAAAGATTTTGGCCCCATTTACACCCAGTACACATCTAAGTGCCTGACTTTAGCAGTCCAGCAGATATCATTCACCTTAGAAGTACCTGTTGGCAACCCTAAACCATGTAAGGTCAGTGGTGCATGTGGTAAATGCATAACATAATGATCCAAAAAAGATAGCTAGATAGAAGTTTGAACCTCACTCCTGGTAAATGTGTGTGTAATGTGTGTGTAGGGTAAAATATTTTGTGGAATCTCTCACCCACATCACCCAATACCAGTACTTACAAGGGCTGGTGATGTTCCTCACTTTAGAAGTACCTTGGGACAACATCCATCCTATAAGCTCTGTGGTGTGTGCAATAAATGTGTAATGCTGTAGTAACAATACATTCCTAGGTAGGGGTTTGAAACTCAGTACTGACAAGTGTGTGTGTCAATCATCAATATCCTGCCTGGGGGTTGGGGTGATTGTATAATAACAGGATCCATTAGGGGTGGGTTTTGCTAAATTATTATGTTTAGGACCTAGTATATGTCACAATGTCCACATTACAAGGCCAACAGTTGTCAAACACCATAGAGGTTGGTGTAGACAATCCACAACCCTATATGTCTAGTGCCATGTGCAATGCATACATGACAATATGGATTAGTGAACAATACAGGCAACCCTTCTAATACTCAGAGACCACTCTCCACCCATGAATCATACACAAACACAGTTGGCTAGGCAACAACCACTATATTGGTAGTTCCCCTCCATATTGCCTCACAGATAGTACCCACAGTGAGATTGCAGTGGATTACATGCCTGTTGACCACAACAGTGCCACTGACATCAGAAATTACTTTGATGTGTTACATTTCCTGACTGTGTGTTATCCAGCAAGTAAAATGACATGGCACCCTGTTCCATCCCCTCAGTAGCCCAGTCAATGTGTACAGTAGCCCTTTTGCCATGTTCCCCACTGGACACCTGCAACAACTGTAGAATCTGCAAACATACCCCACAAAGGGAATATCATGCCTTATGCACATGCCCTGTATGGACAGATGCCAACAACTCCAATGAATACCCGTATCATGCTGTCAATGTAGGTGCAATCACTACCTCAGCTACATAGCCAGGCCTCACAAAATGAGGTCAGGAATGCTACATCAGAAGATACCAAGCTGTCCACACAACATGCCCCAGAGACCTCAAGCACACTTCCACACTTCAACGGACATGCATGTGGGAGTTGTGCACAACCAAGACACTGTCCATGTTATGGAATATAAATCACATACATGGAAAGCAGTGCAAATCACTGGCCACCCTCATGATAAGTCTGGATTAGTGGATGGGGAATACAATACCCACCCCTGGGGACCACTCCATTGACTATACTCCTGAGCCACACTAGGGACTATTTTCATGTGGCCTGATGCCAGGGTATTCCCTTGGGTTAGCCTTGTAGAGCCTTCAGGCCCATTCACCTACTGCACACCTATGAAGCAATGAACATATGGATCTCAGTACTGGCAAGTGTGAGTGTGTGTGTGTGTGTGTGTGTGTGTGTGTGTGTGTGTGTGTGTGTGTGTGTGTGTGTGTGTGTGTGTGTGTGAATAGTAATCCCAGAGTGTTTGCTTGATGAATATCCCCTGTGGCTGTGGTTATTAGCAATCAGAGGTGTGTCCAAACCAAAACATGTACCATTCTCCATTCTACAACAGATGATGAAAATCAACATATACCTATGTACAACCCTCAGCCCTATAATCTGTGAGGCATATGCAATCACAGTGTTACAGACCAAGGATTACCGTGCACATACTGTACCCTGCCTATGACATGGTGGATGTGTTACCACACTGCCATACCCCATGGCCTTGCTGCAGGGCCACATCCTGGTGACACACAGACTCCTAAAATGGAAATGGGATGCAGCATGGGAGAATACATTCACTTAGCACTTCACTTATGGTGGGAGAGAGGGGTAAAGCTGGCACTGAATGTGTTGCCAAGACTGTGGCCAATATCTGTTGTCTCAGGATAGGTATTAGCATTATGCAGTAACTCACAGCACCTGTGTTTAATGCTGTGGAGGTTGTTGATGTAACTATCAAAGGCTGTTGTGACTGTCATCAGTGTCTGCTGCATCTCTGCTGCCACAGATGCCTGTTGGGGATTCCATGAGGGATCCAAAGTTGTGTTTGAGGCTAATACGGGAGTTCAACAGTCATGGGACACCACCTTTCCCTGCAACAGTGTCCTGCTTCTGATGTACATTTTAGTAATGGCAGGGGACAATCACATTGTCTCCCAGTGTTTGGAGGACAGTGTCTGGGTTCTGTTGGCTCTGGCTAGTACTATGCATTCATGTACCTGTTTGTACAGTGCCTATGTTTATGATTCCACAGTCATGCAGCTGTTTCCCATTGCCATGGTTGCAGTGAAGACATCCACCCCTGTTTTCATGGCTGCAAAGTCAGCTTTGGAGAGGTTTTGTCAGGTGGTTATCTTTGTGGAGGGTGTGGCTGACATGTTGAGTTCCATGTTGATTACAGCCTGTGTGAATCTCACCATGCAGGGATTGACATATGTGGATGAGCAATAGTCCCATATTTAAGTGGTCAACACAGGTCAAGGTTGTTGCATCCTCTACCAGGGGTTAGTATGAGCTGGTCTAGGGCAATGGAAATGATGAATCCCAGAAGCATTGGGCCACTGTACTGGCAGTTGGCTACATTCCCCAGGTGAATTGGGGTAGTTGAAGACTCGTACTATGTCAGTGTTGTGTTGGACCATCATAGATAGCAGGGTGTTGAGGAATGTGCATTGACAGTCTAGGGACATAGCTGTGGAACTATAGTAGGCTATGGTCTGGATTGCACTATTACCCCAAGGCAGTTGCGCTGGAAGTATCTTCAATGCATTATGATGGGATACTAGTCTGGAGGTGTTCCTATTCTTAATGAATATGGAGACACCACCTGTGAAGGTGTGATGTGGTCCATGTTTTGGGGCTGACAGCTGTGGAATGCACCATAGCCTGATACTGTAGGTCTGCTGTTTGCTGCTGTGAACCACCTCTCCATTATAGCAGACATGTGTCCTCTACTCCCACGACTGCTATGAGTGACTGCATCCTGACAGTTAGATGTCTACTATTGAGCAGCATGACCCTCAGATTGCATACATGTGTAGCTGTTATGGTGGTAATAACATTAAAAACACTCCCTAATAAGGCACCATAGGGCTGGCAAGACACTTAGACAGTACCTGACAACCCAACGGTGACAGATGTAGGACATCCATGGCAAGTCATTGTGTTCTGTCAATCATGTCATCCCAAGCAGAGAGTTTCTGGATCCCCTGAGAATGACACATAACACGTAAGCCAATGTTGCAGTCAATCATCTGTTGATAGCACCGCAGCATCATTCTGGGTGACAGTGGTACACTGCCCAGGGCTACTATCACACCTACCTGGACTGCATAATCAGAGAGTTCAACCATGTCTCCTGTCATATAGTCCAGGGAGGAGTGTCCCAAGTCATTCACACTCACATGGATACAGAGTGATACTCCTAGTTGTTGTGGAGTGACATGACTGGCTGTGTCATGTGTTAGATTCTGGCATATAATAGATATTTGGCTGTTACCTGCTCCATATTCAACTTAGTGAGTGGGATACTTGTCTGGAGGTGTGTGTGAATCATGTACTTTGTGGCTCATACCAGTTTTGACATGTGCACTTCCCTTTACTCCAATTTAGTAGACCTGTTGATGTCATCCACATTAGAAGTACCTTTGGAAGAGGGGGAAATGTATAAGCTCTGCGGCATGTGTGCCTCAGTATTGAGTTACCCATGATCACTGTATTGTGCAAGGTGGTTAACCTTAGGAGCTTAGGTTGGGGGCACACTGTGTAGGTTAAATATGTGTCCCTTGGCATGTGCCATGTCGTGGTGTCTGAGTAGGTGTCTGCCTTGCTGGTCTGTACTGTTTGGGTAAATGTCTACTGAGTGCCTCTGGGAAGGTGGGTGTGTGGCTTTTCACTGTATGTCATGGCTGTCAAAGTGGGTGTCATGGTGAGCTACGTGTTTGACATGGTGTGGTGCAGGGGTTGATGTTATCCTCTTGACCTGCTAGTCCAGTCTTTGCTGGAGAGTGCATATGTCCACATTGGGTGATATATGGGTAACCCTCATAGGTCTGAGTGTTTGGAGTTTAGAGTGGAGGGTTGTCTGTGTACATGAGGCAGTTGCAACAGTGCCCCAGAATGCACAAGTACACCAGATTAATGGGTGAAAGCATAGATAACTGCCCTTCAAACATGCCAGGAGAGGTGGACATAACTAGTAAGTACTGGGGCTACATCTGTGATGAACGAGTACTGGTAACGGCTCCCAAGTGTGCCATACTTTTTGATACGATAACCTGGTGAAGTGCCAAGCCATAATGCTAGTTGAAGTGCAAGACAGAAAGAACTAGCATGATGTATGGGTGGAAAAGAAGGCAGACTGCCTGCCACCTGTAATACTTTGCCACAGCTGTGCAGTTATTATCAGCTTTGGCCATGTGAAAATTCAGTAAGCTCTGTAGCGTGTGTGGTAACTGCATAACACTATAGTAGACATATCTGGATAGGCATGATTTCTAATCCCAATACTGGCAAGTGTGTGTGTGTGTGTGTGTGCGAATCATGTACTGTGTGGCTCATACCATTTTTGATTTGTGTACTACCCATTACACTTCCCTTCTCTACAATTTAGTAGACCTGTTGATGTCATCCACCTTAGAAGTATCTTTGGAAGAGGTGGAAATGTATAAGCTCTGTGGTGCATCCGCTAACTGCATAGTACTATAGTAGGAATACCTACATAGGCATGAGTTCTACTCCCAATACTGGCAAGTGTGCGTGTGAATCATGTACTTTGTGGCTCATACCAGTTTTGACATGTGCACTTCCCTTTACTCCAATTTAGTAGACCTGTTGATGTCATCCACATTAGAAGTACCTTTGGAAGAGGGGGAAATGTATAAGCTCTGTGGCATGTCTGCTAACTGTGTAGCACTACAGTAGGAATACCTAGATAGGCAGGAGTTCTAATCCTAATGCTGGGAACTGTTTGTGGGTGTGTGTGTGTGTGTGTGTGTGTGTGTGTGTGTGTGTGTGTGTGTGTGTGTGTGTGTGTGTGTGTGTGTGTGTGTGTGTGTGTGTGTGTGTGTGTGTGTGTGAGGATCATATCTTGTGTGGCGCATACCATACATGGCTGATGACCACCTCCCACTGCCATTACTTTATATAGTGTGGCAACAGCATCTGGCTCACATGCAGCAGATTAAACCATTGTACAGTCCTCTGTACAGATGTGTCTGGAATAGTAATATGTTTGAAACCTATATGTAGTTGGAAGTGGTCTGTGTGCCTTAAGAATGGCCATGTATGTGATATTATAGCCAAACAGCCACAGTGAGTCTATTGACACATATGGCAGCATGAGGTATCATACCTGACTGAAACATCATGCTGATAGGATATCTGCCACCCTCACAGGTGGCCAGCCTTGTAGGTGCAATACATGAGTCCAGATGCTTGGTTTTACAAGTGAACTGTACCTGTTATGGGTCACATTAAAGGCTGGAAGAGGTGTGGACTGTCATATTGTGGTCCTAATTAGTATGTAACAGGAACAACTTGCATCTTAAGAGGGGTGTGTACACAATTTATATCCACTGTATACCAGTAATGTGTCATGCATGACCCTACCTTAAGCCATTAGTCCAGCACAATTTCCTGGCCTCTGTCCAGATGTCTTGGCACTGACAAGTTGTGAGGTATGCTACAGGAATGTTGAATTCATGTCAGATAGGCCCCAGTGGTAACCACTGTGATGCAATACAGTTAACCCTAGCTCAAACAATAGCCAGGGAATTGTTATGGCTAGGCTTGTATAGGCCCTAGGGCCGATAGCCTAGTACCAACCTATGAACCTATGAACAAGTAAACATGCACAACAAGCAATATAGCTATTACATAAAGCAATATAGCTATTATTGATGGTTGTGTGCATGGTAAATTGTATGCGCTTCACATGCCTGGGGTATTGCCAGGCAACAACAGAACAATGTCATACTCACCAGCTTCAGGCTGCTGTCCCATATACAGACCAAAGGGTCCTAGGTAGTTGTGAGAGGGAGTTATTGTCAGCAGATGCACATGTGGCCTTGGTACAGGATGGATGCAGCATGTCTGCACATCTACAGTACTAACCGCAATAATACACAATGTCCTGTCCTCACCATGGATGTGCACCTCTGTGCATTAGAAAACCCCATCCACAACTGCAATCGGACCTGACACATGCATGTAGATACAATACAGATACATGTATGTCTGACACATTAGTGCACTAATCCCCACTGAGCCCTTACCTACACACCCCTCATTCAGTGTGTGTATGCAATCCACCTCCACAATTGCTTCCCTCAGTGTCATGGCTTGTGCATTCTGCGTGTAGCCCAGGTGTGGTGAGGAGCTCCTTGGTGGGTGTCAGTGGGGGCTGGATGGCTGGGCCCCCACCTGTGGCAAGCTGGTCCCTCAGTACAACAGCAGCCCATTGATGGACATGGCATTTGAGGTTGGTGGCTCAATGCTGCACATGCTCATAAGTTCTGCTGTACAGGCTGGCATCATTTACCCTGTGGACTACACTGTTTCACAGGGCAGTCCTCTGCTGCAGATCTTCTGCTCTCCGTCCAAATGACAGGGCATAATGTCCAGTCACATATTGGGTGATAATGTCTGTTTCCCCAACAGAGATTGCTGGTAGGGGATAACTCTGATTGTTACCTGGAAGTCATAAACAGGAAAAAGGTCACAGGACCTCATACGGTTGTCAAAATTCACATCAACGGTGGGATATTACTTGAAAATAATCCACACTACACCAAAACCCTCCAAGCTATTTTGGCTGTAGCAGCTTGCATTACACACCTATTCCTGAGCTATCTTATCCCCCCAATGTTGGACACTCATTTCTGTATAGAGGGCTGACAGTGGGCATCTTCCATGTGAATCTTGTGTGGATAGTGGCAGGTCTGTGTTTGACTGTGGTGTGTGATGGAGTTCTGAGCACATGCCTGACTTCATGTAGGAAGCAGAGACTGATTTTATTATGCCCCATAGAGATATGCTGTTGTTGTCATCAGCAGGCAATATGTACATGCTCACCATTGATGAGGGGAGGAGTGTGGTTGATATGCATATCTCCTTGTACAGCCAATGTAGCAACTTATTATGTGGTTTGTGTATTGCTGTTGTCCACTGAAGGGGATTACTCTATCTTGGTGGAGGCTGGATATACAGGTCAGGTAATGCTGTGTCCATATAGCTACAGTGGATATAAAAGGTACACACCCCCCCGATAAACTGCCTGATATTTGTGCAATTGGAACATGACACCACAATAACTAATTTCATAACAATTCCCACCTGTAGTGTGACCTATAGCCTGTACAATTCAATTGAAACATAACAATCGGGTCTGTGAAAACATGAAAATAATACTTAGTACAATAAGCCAGATGAATGAGTGTGCACACCCTTAAACTTATATGTGATGTATGAACCTCTTGAGATGGTTACAGCATTCATCTGTCTTGGTCTGGACTCTAACATCATGGCACATCTTCATTTGGCAATAGTTGGTCACCTTCTTAGAAACACCTTTGATTGTATTTCAATGGAATTGTACAGGTTAGGAGTCACATAAAGATGAGAAACATTATGAAATTATCTTCTGTGGTCTGATTGTCATACAGCACACATACCTGGCATTCTAACAGGGGGTGTGCACACTTGTGATATCCACTGTATATAGGTGTGGATAGAGCTGGTAGTGGTAGGTATGGACAGAGAGTCATAACACAGGTGGACACTTCTCTGATTAGTAGCTGAATATCATGCCTACTCTAGTACCCATATCAGTGCCAGGGCACTGCAACAACCAGTAGCTGTACACATTTCTGTCTGTTGCATGCACTGACACTGATATTACACACATGCAACATGCACAACCTATGTACCTGAATACTTGAAACCCATGTGATTTAGTTTTGCGCCTTCCAGCTGAACACAAGCATACATACATGTGCTCAGGGGATACCTGGTATACATTTCTGTTATATGTTAGTATGGCACACTGTAGTTACAGTTGTGCTGCTCAGTCACACTTCTCAACATGTTACAGCAGTACATCTGGACAATGGCACACATAAATAGGTGTCAAAGGGACATCAATATTGATACTGTATTAATACAGCTGCACCATAAATTAGTACGTTGATTGCACAGTAGGATTTGACATCAGTGTGATGACCTGGAAGATGTCCAACAGTCATAAGTAGGCTATTATATTACAATGCCATTGTTCACAGACCTGCCAATGGTTTGGCTGACATAACACATGTATATGTGTATGTGACTATAGATATCATTCACAAATGTACTTATTGTCCAGCAGAACACTGTACAGTTGAATGTTATTAATTCAATATATCACATGCAGGTCAACACAAATGTCTGTAACAGTACTTTACTATACACACACCCTCTATAGGTGTCTTAGCTTTACAAAGCAAATGTGTTATAATCATAATCACAGGTAACATGGATAACATCCCATTAACTGGCCTAGCAGTGGCACAGTCACAACTGTTTGACAGACACTCCTGCGGTTGTCATATATGAGCTTTCCTTTTAAAGGGTGAGTCAGGTTCCTGAGCTGTGATCTCACCTCACAACCTCTCAGAGCATCATATCTGGACAATGCCTTAAATGATAGGGGGATAAATAGGGACAGACTTTAAATATTCCTGTTACAAACATAGGAAGTTCATAGAATGATACATTTAGCATTATGGTTAATATTCTTAAGGATGTGAAGTCTTAAGCTCAAGTGTTTGTCATTACCTGATGAATTCAATCCTCAGCTATTTGCCAGAAAAGTACAGATTTCAGGAGGAACAGGCAAAAATACACGAGGGTAAAATGTGGACATTCTGTGAAGATCTGAACAGTTGAGAGATATGTCTGTGATATCTCCCACTGAAGAGAGGGCCAGATGCTATGGCCATAGCAGCTGTTTAGCAGGACATTAGTACAGTAAGCCTTGTTGGGACATATATTCCTCCAAATCATATTTCCTATTATTACAGACCACGTACTACATTCAATTACTTGCTTACATATTCCACTTACCTTTTTTCTTTCTTCTCTTTTCCACTTTATGTTTCATTTATTTCTCTCTCTCTCTCTCTCTCTGTGCACTATAGGGATATAGCTGTTTTGAATAGGTGGCAGCATTGCTTTTGTAGATGATGCTCATGACCAAGTGATGGCCTGTGCACCTATTGGGGTTCCCCACTTGCTAACTGCATGCAGAGCAGCTGTGTAGTTCTTCCAATAGCCAATGGCATGGCAACAGGCCCTTTCCTTTACTTGTGAGGAATACATCCTAGAGTTTTGTGAGCTACTACCTCTTACAACAAGACTTGTGGAGACAAGCCAACTAAATGGTAGGGAAGGTTCAAGACTTAGGAGCAGAATGTGAGTATTGCTGTTATATGTTTGGAATACTACTAGTTTAAAAGGGTTTTTCTGCACATGCTATTGCATGGGTTTCACTCTGACAAAGTTCTGTCTCTGCATAGCTCTCAACTGTAGGGCCATCCACAAAATGGCCACAGGTTAGCCTGTTATGTATGGGCTGTTCCTCAGACAGGTGTTGTCCCTGGTAAATCAGTAGCATATGCTGGTGATTGCATTATGTAAATGGTAACATCGATTTGTTTTTTCTGAATTTATATCCCTCAGAAAAGATATGTTACAACAAACTCTGTAACATCAGCAACTTTCTCAGTGTATAACAGTAATATTTCATGTATGGCCATGCATTTGGGCATCTGTCCACCAATTATGTCAGGCTTTGTCCAGATGTCATACAGTAGTAGGTGGATAGGTATACTGGTCTATCATTATTTAGTGCTGTAATTCCTGCTGAAAGGAATGGCTGGGAAACATGGTGAGGTCTGTACATTAAAGAGGTAGGTGTATAGAGAATGCTCTTAGATGGCCTTGTAACATATTTTATGAGGGGGACAGTAACACATGTTTTAAAACAAGGCTGTTAGAACATGTTAGACATATTACTGATAAGAAGTACATCAATTATATAGCTGTATATTTGAATAAATCTCATCATGGGGACAGTAGTGGGTCTCAAGATACTGTTTCTGAAAACATCGGTTCCTCAGTGT
Organism: Protopterus annectens; assembly: GCF_019279795.1. Taxonomy (NCBI): domain Eukaryota; kingdom Metazoa; phylum Chordata; order Ceratodontiformes; family Protopteridae; genus Protopterus; species Protopterus annectens. The sequence continues at coordinate 1,111,899,712 of NC_056746.1, read as the reverse complement.
GATGAAACATTCATAAAAGGAGAATTGTTATGTACAGACTCAATGTATTAATATTAACTGTGATACTTTATCCAGTAGGGGGTAAATGACAAGTTTAATTGGAGGCTGAGTATTCAATTATGTAATTAGGTGTTAATTGCTTCTTGTGATTAAGGCATGTATTTCTGGTAAGGTTTACTCTTTGAAGGCTTTGGACAAGACATCAGAGTATAATAAACATGTGTGAATTACTGGCTTGTTGAATATTTCTTTGCTATGTTCAGACATTTTATTTGTTTAGCTAAGAGGTTGTTGCATGTCTGATCATTGTGTATGGCCTATAATGATTTTGTAGCAGTGTACTGTTCACTTATTTATTTGGACTGTGGGGGGGGCAGATGAGAGTGACTT